>NW_026989681.1:0-18577 GCF_030222135.1 Aotus nancymaae | reverse complement strand
GTGTGTGGATTCAGCAGTCTGCAAACACTTTCTCTGCAGAGTCCTAAAACAGGCGTTTTCAGCCCACTACCGGCATATGGAAGAAACAGCAGTAAGCACAGGGAAATATCTGCTTCTAAATCCAAAACGCAGCTATCTAACAGAACGGTTGTCAATGTTTGCACTCAACTTCCAGAGTTAAACCCGTGTGTCGATTCAGCAGTCTGCAAACCCTTTCTGTGCAGAGTCCCAAAACAGGCGTTTTCAGCCCATTAACGGCCTATGGAAGAATCAGCAGTAAGCACAGGGAAATATCTGCTTCTAAATCCAAAACGCAACTATCTAACAGAACGGTTGTTAATGTGTGCACTCAACTTCCAGAGTTAAACCCGTGTGTGGATTCAGCAGTCTGCAAACACTTTCTCTGCAGAGTCCCAATACAAGCGTTTTCAGCCCATTACCGGCATATGGAAGAAACAGCAGTAAGCACAGGGAAATATCTGCTTCTAAATCCAAAACGCAGCTATCTAACAGAACGGTTGTCAATGTGTGCACTCAACTTCCAGAGTTAAACCCGAGTGTGGATTCAGCAGTCCGCAAACACTTTCTCTGCAGAGTCGCAAAACAGGCGTTTTCAGCCCATTACCGGCATATGGAAGAAACAGCAGTAAGCACAGGTAAATATCTGCTTCTAAATCCAAAACGCAGCTATCTAACAGAACGGTTGTCAATGTGTGCACTCAACTTCCAGAGTTAAACCCGTGTGTGGATTCAGCAGTCTGCAAACCCTTTCTGTGCAGAGTCCCAAAACAGGCGTTTTCAGCCCATTACCGGCATATGGAAGAAACAGCAGTAAGCACAGGGAAATATCTGCTTCTAAATCCAAAACGCAGCTATCTAACAGAACGGTTGTCAATGTGTGCACTCAACTTCCAGAGTTAAACCCGTGTGTGGATTCAGCAGTCTGCAAACACTTTCTCTGCAGAGTCCCAAAACAGGCGTTTTCAACCCATTACCGGCATATGGAAGAAACAGCAGTAAGCACAGGGAAATATCTGCTTCTAAATCCAAAACGCAGCTATCTAACAGAACGGTTGTCAATGTGTGCACTCAACTTCCAGAGTTAAACCCGTGTGTGGATTCAGCAGTCTGCAAACACTTTCTCTGCAGAGTCCCAAAACAGGCGTTTTCAGCCCACTCCCGGCATATGGAAGAAACAGCAGTAAGCCCAGGGAAATATCTGCTTCTAAATCCAAAACGCAGCTATCTAACAGAACGGTTGTCAATGTGTGCACTCAACTTCCAGAGTTAAACCCGTGTGTCGATTCAACAGTCTGCAAACCCTTTCTGTGCAGAGTCCCAAAACAGGCATTTTCAGCCCATTACCGGCATACGGAAGAATCAGCAGTAAGCACAGGGAAATATCTGCTTCTAAATCCAAAACGCAGCTATCTAACAGAACGGTTGTCAATGTGTGCACTCAACTTCCAGAGTTAAACCCGTGTGTGGATTCAGCAGTCTGCAAACCCTTTCTGTGCAGAGTCCCAAAACAGGCGTTTTCAGCCCATTACCGGCATATGGAAGAATCAGCAGTAAGCACAGTAAAATATCTGCTTCTAAATCCAAAACGCAGCTATCTAACAGAACGGTTGTCAATGTGTGCACTCAACTTCCAGAGTTAAACCCGTGTGTCGATTCAGCAGTCTGCAAACCCTTTCTGTGCAGAGTCCCAAAACAGGCGTTTTCAGCCCATTACCGGCATATGGAAGAATCAGCAGTAAGCACAGGGAAATATCTGCTTCTAAATCCAAAACGCAGCTATCTAACAGAACGGTTGTCAATGTGTGCACTCAACTTCCAGAGTTAAACCCGTGTGTCGATTCAGCAGTCTGCAAACCCTTTCTGTGCAGAGTCCCAAAACAGGCGTTTTCAGCCCATTACCGGCATATGGAAGAATCAGCAGTAAGCACAGGGAAATATCTGCTTCTAAATCCAAAACGCAACTATCTAACAGAACGGTTGTCAATGTGTGCACTCAACTTCCAGAGTTAAACCCGTGTGTGGATTCAGCAGTCTGCAAACACTTTCTCTGCAGAGTCCCAATACAAGCGTTTTCAGCCCATTACCGGCATATGGAAGAAACAGCAGTAAGCACAGGGAAATATCTGCTTCTAAATCCAAAACGCACCTATCTAACAGAACGGTTGTCAATGTGTGCACTCAACTTCCAGAGTTAAACCCGTGTGTGGATTCAGCAGTCCACAAACACTTTCTTTGCAGAGTCCCAAAACAGGCGTTTTCAGCCCATTACCGGCATATGGAAGAAACAGCAGTAAGCCCTGAGAAATATCTGCTTCTAAATCCAAAACGCAGCTATCTAACAGAACGGTTGTCAATGTGTGCACTCAACTTCCAGAGTTAAACCCGTGTGTGGATTCAGCAGTCTGCAAACACTTTCTCTGCAGAGTCCCAAAACAGGCGTTTTCAGCCCACTACCGGCATATGGAAGAAACAGCAGTAAGCACAGGGAAATATCTGCTTCTAAATCCAAAACGCAGCTATCTAACAGAACGGTTGTCAATGTGTGCACTCAACTTCCAGAGTTAAACCCGAGTGTGGATTCAGCAGTCCGCAAACACTTTCTCTGCAGAGTCGCAAAACAGGCGTTTTCAGCCCATTACCGGCATATGGAAGAAACAGCAGTAAGCACAGGTAAATATCTGCTTCTAAATCCAAAACGCAGCTATCTAACAGAACGGTTGTCAATGTGTGCACTCAACTTCCAGAGTTAAACCCGTGTGTGGATTCAGCAGTCTGCAAACCCTTTCTGTGCAGAGTCCCAAAACAGGCGTTTTCAGCCCATTACCGGCATATGGAAGAAACAGCAGTAAGCACAGGGAAATATCTGCTTCTAAATCCAAAACGCAGCTATCTAACAGAACGGTTGTCAATGTGTGCACTCAACTTCCAGAGTTAAACCCGTGTGTGGATTCAGCAGTCTGCAAACACTTTCTCTGCAGAGTCCCAAAACAGGCGTTTTCAACCCATTACCGGCATATGGAAGAAACAGCAGTAAGCACAGGGAAATATCTGCTTCTAAATCCAAAACGCAGCTATCTAACAGAACGGTTGTCAATGTGTGCACTCAACTTCCAGAGTTAAACCCGTGTGTGGATTCAGCAGTCTGCAAACACTTTCTCTGCAGAGTCCCAAAACAGGCGTTTTCAGCCCACTCCCGGCATATGGAAGAAACAGCAGTAAGCCCAGGGAAATATCTGCTTCTAAATCCAAAACGCAGCTATCTAACAGAACGGTTGTCAATGTGTGCACTCAACTTCCAGAGTTAAACCCGTGTGTCGATTCAACAGTCTGCAAACCCTTTCTGTGCAGAGTCCCAAAACAGGCATTTTCAGCCCATTACCGGCATACGGAAGAATCAGCAGTAAGCACAGGGAAATATCTGCTTCTAAATCCAAAACGCAGCTATCTAACAGAACGGTTGTCAATGTGTGCACTCAACTTCCAGAGTTAAACCCGTGTGTGGATTCAGCAGTCTGCAAACCCTTTCTGTGCAGAGTCCCAAAACAGGCGTTTTCAGCCCATTACCGGCATATGGAAGAATCAGCAGTAAGCACAGTAAAATATCTGCTTCTAAATCCAAAACGCAGCTATCTAACAGAACGGTTGTCAATGTGTGCACTCAACTTCCAGAGTTAAACCCGTGTGTCGATTCAGCAGTCTGCAAACCCTTTCTGTGCAGAGTCCCAAAACAGGCGTTTTCAGCCCATTACCGGCATATGGAAGAATCAGCAGTAAGCACAGGGAAATATCTGCTTCTAAATCCAAAACGCAGCTATCTAACAGAACGGTTGTCAATGTGTGCACTCAACTTCCAGAGTTAAACCCGTGTGTCGATTCAGCAGTCTGCAAACCCTTTCTGTGCAGAGTCCCAAAACAGGCGTTTTCAGCCCATTACCGGCATATGGAAGAATCAGCAGTAAGCACAGGGAAATATCTGCTTCTAAATCCAAAACGCAACTATCTAACAGAACGGTTGTCAATGTGTGCACTCAACTTCCAGAGTTAAACCCGTGTGTGGATTCAGCAGTCTGCAAACACTTTCTCTGCAGAGTCCCAATACAAGCGTTTTCAGCCCATTACCGGCATATGGAAGAAACAGCAGTAAGCACAGGGAAATATCTGCTTCTAAATCCAAAACGCACCTATCTAACAGAACGGTTGTCAATGTGTGCACTCAACTTCCAGAGTTAAACCCGTGTGTGGATTCAGCAGTCCACAAACACTTTCTTTGCAGAGTCCCAAAACAGGCGTTTTCAGCCCATTACCGGCATATGGAAGAAACAGCAGTAAGCCCTGAGAAATATCTGCTTCTAAATCCAAAACGCAGCTATCTAACAGAACGGTTGTCAATGTGTGCACTCAACTTCCAGAGTTAAACCCGTGTGTGGATTCAGCAGTCTGCAAACACTTTCTCTGCAGAGTCCCAAAACAGGCGTTTTCAGCCCACTACCGGCATATGGAAGAAACAGCAGTAAGCACAGGGAAATATCTGCTTCTAAATCCAAAACGCAGCTATCTAACAGAACGGTTGTCAATGTTTGCACTCAACTTCCAGAGTTAAACCCGTGTGTCGATTCAGCAGTCTGCAAACCCTTTCTGTGCAGAGTCCCAAAACAGGCGTTTTCAGCCCATTACCGGCATATGGAAGAATCAGCAGTAAGCACAGGGAAATATCTGCTTCTAAATCCAAAACGCAACTATCTAACAGAACGGTTGTCAATGTGTGCACTCAACTTCCAGAGTTAAACCCGTGTGTGTATTCAGCAGTCTGCAAACACTTTCTCTGCAGAGTCCCAATACAAGCGTTTTCAGCCCATTACCGGCATATGGAAGAAACAGCAGTAAGCACAGGGAAATATCTGCTTCTAAATCCAAAACGCAGCTATCTAACAGAACGGTTGTCAATGTGTGCACTCAACTTCCAGAGTTAAACCCGAGTGTGGATTCAGCAGTCCGCAAACACTTTCTCTGCAGAGTCCCAAAACAGGCGTTTTCAGCCCATTACCGGCATATGGAAGAAACAGCAGTAAGCACAGGGAAATATCTGCTTCTAAATCCAAAACGCAGCTATCTAACAGAACGGTTGTCAATGTGTGCACTCAACTTCCAGAGTTAAACCCGTGTGTGGATTCAGCAGTCTGCAAACCCTTTCTGTGCAGAGTCCCAAAACAGGCGTTTTCAGCCCATTACCGGCATATGGAAGAAACAGCAGTAAGCACAGGGAAATATCTGCTTCTAAATCCAAAACGCAGCTATCTAACAGAACGGTTGTCAATGTGTGCACTCAACTTCCAGAGTTAAACCCGTGTGTGGATTCAGCAGTCTGCAAACACTTTCTCTGCAGAGTCCCAAAACAGGCGTTTTCAGCCCATTACCGGCATATGGAAGAAACAGCAGTAAGCACAGGGAAATATCTGCTTCTAAATCCAAAACGCAGCTATCTAACAGAACGGTTGTCAATGTGTGCACTCAACTTCCAGAGTTAAACCCGCTTGTGGATTCAGCAGTCTGCAAACACTTTCTCTACAGAGTCCCAAAAGAGGCTTTTTCAGCCCATTACCGGCATATGGAAGAAACAGCAGTAAGCACAGGGAAATATCTGCTTCTAAATCCAAAACGCAGCTATCTAACAGAACGGTTGTCAATGTGTGCACTCAACTTCCAGAGTTAAACCCGTGTGTGGATTCAGCAGTCCACAAACACTTTCTCTGCAGAGTCCCAAAACAGGCGTTTTCCGCCCATTACCGGCATATGGAAGAAACAGCAGTAAGCACAGGGAAATATCTGCTTCTAAATCCAAAACGCAGCTATCTAACAGAACGGTTGTCAATGTGTGCACTCAACTTCCAGAGTTAAACCCGTGTGTGGATTCAGCAGTCTGCAAACACTTTCTCTGCAGAGTCCCAAAACAGGCGTTTTCGGCCCACTACCGGCATATGGAAGAAACAGCAGTAAGCCCAGGGAAATATCTGCTTCTAAATCCAAAACGCAGCTATCTAACAGAACGGTTGTCAATGTGTGCACTCAACTTCCAGAGTTAAACCCGTGTGTCGATTCAGCAGTCTGCAAACCCTTTCTGTGCAGAGTCCCAAAACAGGCGTTTTCAGCCCATTACCGGCATATGGAAGAATCAGCAGTAAGCACAGGGAAATATCTGCTTCTAAATCCAAAACGCAACTATCTAACAGAACGGTTGTCAATGTGTGCACTCAACTTACAGAGTTAAACCCGTGTGTGGATTCAGCAGTCTGCAAACACTTTCTTTGCAGAGTCCCAATACAAGCGTTTTCAGCCCATTACCGGCATATGGAAGAAACAGCAGTAAGCACAGGGAAATATCTGCTTCTAAATCCAAAACGCAGCTATCTAACAGAACGGTTGTCAATGTGTGCACTCAACTTCCAGAGTTAAACCCGTGTGTGGATTCAGCAGTCCGCAAACACTTTCTCTTCAGAGTCCCAAAACAGTCGTTTTCAGCCCATTACCGGCATAAGGAAGAAACAGCAGTAAGCAGAGGGAAATATCTGCTTCTGAATCCAAAACGCAGCTATCTAACAGAACGGTTGTCAATGTGTGCACTCAACTTCCAGAGTTAAACCCGTGTGTGGATTCAGCAGTCTGCAAACCCTTTCTGTGCAGAGTCCCAAAACAGGCGTTTTCAGCCCATTACCGGCATATGGAAGAAACAGCAGTAAGCACAGGGAAATATCTGCTTCTAAATCCAAAACGCAGCTATCTAACAGAACGGTTGTCAATGTGTGCACTCAACTTCCAGAGTTAAACCCGTGTGTGGATTCAGCAGTCTGCAAACACTTTCTCTGCAGAGTCCCAAAACAGGCGTTTTCAGCCCATTACCGGCATATGAAAGAAACAGCAGTAAGCACAGGGAAATATCTGCTTCTAAATCCAAAACGCAGCTATCTAACAGAACGGTTGTCAATGTGTGCACTCAACTTCCAGAGTTAAACCCGCTTGTGGATTCAGCAGTCTGCAAACACTTTCTCTGCAGAGTCCCAAAACAGGCGTTTTCAGCCCATTACCGGCATATGGAAGAAACAGCAGTAAGCACAGGGAAATATCTGCTTCTAAATCCAAAACGCAGCTATCTAACAGAACGGTTGCCAATGTGTGCACTCAACTTCCAGAGTTAAACCCGTGTGTGGATTCAGCAGTCCGCAAACACTTTCTCTGCAGAGTCCCAAAACAGGCGTTTTCAGCCCATTACCGGCATATGGAAGAAACAGCAGTAAGCACAGGGAAATATCTGCTTCTAAATCCAAAACGCAGCTATCTAACAGAACGGTTGTCAATGTGTGCACTCAACTTCCAGAGTTAAACCCGTGTGTGGATTCAGCAGTCTGCAAACACTTTCTCTGCAGAGTCCCAAAACAAGCGTTTTCAGCCCATTACCGGCCTACGGAAGAAACAGCAGTAAGAACAGGGAAATATCTGCTTCTAAATCCAAAACGCAGCTATCTAACAGAACGGTTGTCAATGTGTGCACTCAACTTCCAGAGTTAAACCCGTGTGTGGATTCAGCAGTCTGCAAACACTTTCTCTGCAGAGTCCCAAAACAGGCGTTTTCAGCCCATTACCGGCATATGGAAGAAACAGCAGTAAGCACAGGGAAATATCTGCTTCTAAATCCAAAATGCAGCTATCTAACAGAACGGTTGTCAATGTGTGCACTCAACTTCCAGAGTTAAACCCGTGTGTGGATTCAGCAGTCTGCAAACCCTTTCTGTGCAGAGTCCCAAAACAGGCGTTTTCAGCCCATTACCGGCATATGGAAGAAACAGCAGTAAGCACAGGGAAATATCTGCTTCTAAATCCAAAACGCAGCTATCTAACAGAACGGTTGTCAATGTGTGCACTCAACTTCCAGAGTTAAACCCGTGTGTGGATTCAGCAGTCTGCAAACACTTTCTCTGCAGAGTCCCAAAACAGGCGTTTTCAGCCCATTACCGTCATATGGAAGAAACAGCAGTAGGCACAGGGAAATATCTGCTTCTAAATCCAAATCGCAGCTATCTAACAGAACGGCTGTCAATGTGTGCACTCACCTTCCAGAGTTAAACCCGTGTGTGGATTCAGCAGTCTGCAAACCCTTTCTCTGCAGAGTCCCAAAACAGGCGTTTTCAGCCCATTACCGGCATATGGAAGAAACAGCAGTAAGCACAGGGAAATATCTGCTTCTAAATCCAAAACGCAGCTATCTAACAGAACGGTTGTCAATGTGTGCACTCAACTTCCAGAGTTAAACCCGTTTGTGGATTCAGCAGTCTGCAAACACTTTCTCTGCAGAGCCCCAAAACAGGCGTTTTCAGCCCATTACCGGCATATGGAAGAAACAGCAGTAGGCACAGGGAAATATCTGCTTCTAAATCCAAAACGCAGCTATCTAACAGAACGGTTGTCATTGTGTGCACTCAACTTCCAGAGTTAAACCCGTGTGTGGATTCTGCAGTCTGCAAACACTTTCTCTGCAGAGTCCCAAAACAGGCGTTTTCAGCCCATTAACGGCATATGGAAGAAACAGCAGTAAGCACAGGGAAATATCTGCTTCTAAATCCAAAACGCAGCTATCTAACAGAACGGTTGTCATTGTGTGCACTCAACTTCCAGAGTTAAACCCGTGTGTGGATTCAGCAGTCTGCAAACACTTTCTCTGCAGAGTCCCAAAACAGGCGTTTTCAGCCCATTACCGGCATATGGAAGAAACAGCAGTAAGCACAGGGAAATATCTGCTTCTAAATCCAAAACGCAGCTATCTAACAGAACGGTTGTCAATGTGTGCACTCAACTTCCAGAGTTAAACCCGTGTGTGGATTCAGCAGTCCGCAAACACTTTCTCTGCAGAGTCCCAAAACAGGCGTTTTCAGCCCATTACCGGCATATGGAAGAAACAGCAGTAAGCACAGGGAAATATCTGCTTCTAAATCCAAAACGCAGCTATCTAACAGAACGGTTGTCAATGTGTGCACTCAACTTCCAGAGTTAAACCCGTGTGTGGATTCAGCAGTCCGCAAACACTTTCTCTGCAGAGTCCCAAAACAGGCGTTTTCAACCCATTACCGGCATATGGAAGAAACAGCAGTAAGCACAGGGAAATATCTGCTTCTAAATCCAAAACGCAGCTATCTAACAGAACGGTTGTCAATGTGTGCACTCATCTTCCAGAGTTAAACCCGTGTGTGGATTCAGCAGTCTGCAAACACTTTCTCTGCAGAGTCCCAAAACAGGCGTTTTCAGCCCATTACCGGCATATGGAAGAAACAGCAGTAAGCACAGGGAAATATCTGCTTCTAAATCCAAAACGCAGCTATCTAACAGAACGGTTGTCAATGTGTGCACTCAACTTCCAGAGTTAAACCCGTGTGTGGATTCAGCAGTCTGCAACCCCTTTCTGTGCAGAGTCCCAAAACAGGCGTTTTCAGCCCATTACCGGCATATGGAAGAAACAGCAGTAAGCATAGGGAAATATCTGCTTCTAAATCCAAAACGCAGCTATCTAACAGAACGGTTGCCAATGTGTGCACTCAACTTCCAGAGTTAAACCCGTGTGTGGATTCAGCAGTCCGCAAACACTTTCTCTGCAGAGTCCCAAAACAGGCGTTTTCAGCCCATTACCGGCATATGGAAGAAACAGCAGTAAGCACAGGGAAATATCTGCTTCTAAATCCAAAACGCAGCTATCTAACAGAACGGTTGTCAATGTGTGCACTCAACTTCCAGAGTTAAACCCGTGTGTGGATTCAGCAGTCTGCAAACACTTTCTCTGCAGAGTCCCAAAACAAGCGTTTTCAGCCCATTACCGGCCTACGGAAGAAACAGCAGTAAGAACAGGGAAATATCTGCTTCTAAATCCAAAACGCAGCTATCTAACAGAACGGTTGTCAATGTGTGCACTCAACTTCCAGAGTTAAACCCGTGTGTGGATTCAGCAGTCTGCAAACACTTTCTCTGCAGAGTCCCAAAACAGGCGTTTTCAGCCCATTACCGGCATATGGAAGAAACAGCAGTAAGCACAGGGAAATATCTGCTTCTAAATCCAAAACGCAGCTATCTAACAGAACGGTTGTCAATGTGTGCACTCAACTTCCAGAGTTAAACCCGTGTGTGGATTCAGCAGTCTGCAAACCCTTTCTGTGCAGAGTCCCAAAACAGGCGTTTTCAGCCCATTACCGGCATATGGAAGAAACAGCAGTAAGCACAGGGAAATATCTGCTTCTAAATCCAAAACGCAGCTATCTAACAGAACGGTTGTCAATGTGTGCACTCAACTTCCAGAGTTAAACCCGTGTGTGGATTCAGCAGTCTGCAAACACTTTCTCTGCAGAGTCCCAAAACAGGCGTTTTCAGCCCATTACCGTCATATGGAAGAAACAGCAGTAGGCACAGGGAAATATCTGCTTCTAAATCCAAATCGCAGCTATCTAACAGAACGGCTGTCAATGTGTGCACTCACCTTCCAGAGTTAAACCCGTGTGTGGATTCAGCAGTCTGCAAACCCTTTCTCTGCAGAGTCCCAAAACAGGCGTTTTCAGCCCATTACCGGCATATGGAAGAAACAGCAGTAAGCACAGGGAAATATCTGCTTCTAAATCCAAAACGCAGCTATCAAACAGAACGGTTGTCAACGTGTGCACTCAACTTCCAGAGTTAAACCCGTTTGTGGATTCAGCAGTCTGCAAACACTTTCTCTGCAGAGCCCCAAAACAGGCGTTTTCAGCCCATTACCGGCATATGGAAGAAACAGCAGTAGGCACAGGGAAATATCTGCTTCTAAATCCAAAACGCAGCTATCTAACAGAACGGTTGTCATTGTGTGCACTCAACTTCCAGAGTTAAACCCGTGTGTGGATTCTGCAGTCTGCAAACACTTTCTCTGCAGAGTCCCAAAACAGGCGTTTTCAGCCCATTAACGGCATATGGAAGAAACAGCAGTAAGCACAGGGAAATATCTGCTTCTAAATCCAAAACGCAGCTATCTAACAGAACGGTTGTCATTGTGTGCACTCAACTTCCAGAGTTAAACCCGTGTGTGGATTCAGCAGTCTGCAAACACTTTCTCTGCAGAGTCCCAAAACAGGCGTTTTCAGCCCATTACCGGCATATGGAAGAAACAGCAGTAAGCACAGGGAAATATCTGCTTCTAAATCCAAAACGCAGCTATCTAACAGAACGGTTGTCAATGTGTGCACTCAACTTCCAGAGTTAAACCCGTGTGTGGATTCAGCAGTCCGCAAACACTTTCTCTGCAGAGTCCCAAAACAGGCGTTTTCAGCCCATTACCGGCATATGGAAGAAACAGCAGTAAGCACAGGGAAATATCTGCTTCTAAATCCAAAACGCAGCTATCTAACAGAACGGTTGTCAATGTGTGCACTCAACTTCCAGAGTTAAACCCGTGTGTGGATTCAGCAGTCCGCAAACACTTTCTCTGCAGAGTCCCAAAACAGGCGTTTTCAACCCATTACCGGCATATGGAAGAAACAGCAGTAAGCACAGGGAAATATCTGCTTCTAAATCCAAAACGCAGCTATCTAACAGAACGGTTGTCAATGTGTGCACTCAACTTCCAGAGTTAAACCCGTGTGTGGATTCAGCAGTCTGCAAACCCTTTCTGTGCAGAGTCCCAAAACAGGCGTTTTCAGCCCATTACCGGCATATGGAAGAAACAGCAGTAAGCACAGGGAAATATCTGCTTCTAAATCCAAAACGCAGCTATCTAACAGAACGGTTGTCAATGTGTGCACTCATCTTCCAGAGTTAAACCCGTGTGTGGATTCAGCAGTCTGCAAACACTTTCTCTGCAGAGTCCCAAAACAGGCGTTTTCAGCCCATTACCGGCATATGGAAGAAACAGCAGTAAGCACAGGGAAATATCTGCTTCTAAATCCAAAACGCAGCTATCTAACAGAACGGTTGTCAATGTGTGCACTCAACTTCCAGAGTTAAACCCGTGTGTGGATTCAGCAGTCTGCAACCCCTTTCTGTGCAGAGTCCCAAAACAGGCGTTTTCAGCCCATTACCGGCATATGGAAGAAACAGCAGTAAGCATAGGGAAATATCTGCTTCTAAATCCAAAACGCAGCTATCTAACAGAACGGTTGTCAATGTGTGCACTCAACTTCCAGAGTTAAACCCGTGTGTGGATTCAGCAGTCTGCAAACACTTTCTCTGCAGAGTCCCAAAACAGGCGTTTTCAGCCCATTACCGGCATATGGAAGAAACAGCAGTAAGCACAGGGAAATATCTGCTTCTAAATCCAAAACGCAGCTATCTAACAGAACGGTTGTCAATGTGTGCACTCAACTTCCAGAGTTAAACCTGTGTGTGGATTCAGCAGTCTGCAAACACTTTCTCTGCAAAGTCCCAAAACAGGCGTTTTCAGCCCATTACCGGCATATGGAAGAAACAGCAGTAAGCACAGGGAAATATTTGCTTCTAAATCCAAAACGCAGCTATCTAACAGAACGGTTGTCAATGTGTGCACTCAACTTCCAGAGTTAAACCCGTCTGTGGATTCAGCAGTCTGCAAACCCTTTCTCTGCAGAGTCCCAAAACAGGCGTTTTCAGCCCATTACCGGCATATGGAAGAAACAGCAGTAAGCACAGGGAAATATCTGCTTCTAAATCCAAAACGCAGCTATCTAACAGAACGGTTGTCAATGTGTGCACTCAACTTCCAGAGTTAAACCCGCTTGTGGATTCAGCAGTGTGCAAACACTTTCTCTGCAGAGTCCCAAAACAGGCGTTTTCAGTCCATTACCGGCATATGGAAGAAACAGCAGTAAGCACAGGGAAATATCTGCTTCTAAATCCAAAACGCAGCTATCTAACAGAACGGTTGTCAATGTGTGCACTCAACTTCCAGAGTTAAACCCGTGTGTGGATTCAGCAGTCTGCAAACACTTTCTCTGTAGAGTCCCAAAACAGGCGTTTTCAGCCCATTACCGGCATATGGAAGAAACAGCAGTAAGCACAGGGAAATATCTGCTTCTAAATCCAAAACGCAGCTATCTAACAGAACGGTTGTCAATGTGTGCACTCAACTTCCAGAGTTAAACCCGTGTGTGGATTCAGCTGTCTGCAAACCCTTTCTGTGCAGAGTCCCAAAACAGGCGTTTTCAGCCCATTACCGGCATATGGAAGAAACAGCAGTAAGCACAGGGAAATATCTGCTTCTAACTCCAAAACGCAGCTATCTAACCGAACGGTTGTCAATGTGTGCACTCAACTTCCAGAATTAAACCCGCTTGTGGATTCAGCAGTGTGCAAACACTTTCTCTGCAGAGTCCCAAAACAGGCGTTTTCAGCCCATTACCGGCATATGGAAGAAACAGCAGTAAGCACAGGGAAATATCTGCTTCTAAATCCAAAACGCAGCTATCTAACAGAACGGTTGTCAATGTGTGCACTCAACTTCCAGAGGTAAACCCGCTTGTGTATTCAGCAGTCTGCAAACACTTTCTCTGCAGAGACCCAAAACAGGCGTTTTCAGCCCATTACCAGCATATGGAAGAAACAGCAGTAAGCACAGGGAAATATCTGCTTCTAAATCCAAAACACAGCTATCTAACAGAACGGTTGTCAATGTGTGCACTCAACTTCCAGAGTTAAACCCGTGTGTGGATTCAGCAGTCTGCAACCCCTTTCTGTGCAGAGTCCCAAAACAGGCGTTTTCAGCCCATTACCGGCATATGGAAGAAACAGCAGTAAGCATAGGGAAATATCTGCTTCTAAATCCAAAACGCAGCTATCTAACAGAACGGTTGTCAATGTGTGCACTCAACTTCCAGAGTTAAACCCGTGTGTGGATTCAGCAGTCTGCAAACACTTTTTCTGCAGAGTCCCAAAACAGGCGTTTTCAGCCCATTACCGGCATATGGAAGAAACAGCAGTAAGCACAGGGAAATATCTGCTTCTAAATCCAAAACGCAGCTATCTAACAGAACGGTTGTCAATGTGTGCACTCAACTTCCAGAGTTAAACCTGTGTGTGGATTCAGCAGTCTGCAAACACTTTCTCTGCAAAGTCCCAAAACAGGCGTTTTCAGCCCATTACCGGCATATGGAAGAAACAGCAGTAAGCACAGGGAAATATCTGCTTCTAAATCCAAAACGCAGCTATCTAACAGAACGGTTGTCAATGTGTGCACTCAACTTCCAGAGTTAAACCCGTGTGTGGATTCAGCAGTCTGCAAACCCTTTCTCTGCAGAGTCCCAAAACAGGCGTTTTCAGCCCATTACCGGCATATGGAAGAAACAGCAGTAAGCACAGGGAAATATCTGCTTCTAAATCCAAAACGCAGCTATCTAACAGAACGGTTGTCAATGTGTGCACTCAACTTCCAGAGTTAAACCCGTGTGTGGATTCAGCAGTCTGCAAACACTTTCTCTGCAGAGTACCAAAACAGGCGTTTTCAGCCCATTACCGGCATATGGAAGAAACAGCAGTAAGCACAGGGAAATATCTGCTTCTAAATCCAAAACGCAGCTATCTAACAGAACGGTTGTCAATGTGTGCACTCAACTTCCAGAGTTAAACCGGTGTGTGGATTCAGCAGTCTGCAAACCCTTTCTCTGCAGAGTCCCAAAACAGGCGTTTTCAGACCATTACCGGCATATGGAAGAAACAGCAGTAAGCACAGGGAAATATCTGCTTCTAAATCCAAAACGCAGCTATCTAACAGAACGGTTGTCAATGTGTGCACTCAACTTCCAGAGTTAAACCCGTGTGTGGATTCAGCAGTCTGCAAACACTTTCTCTGCAGAGTCCCAAAACAGGCGTTTTCAGCCCATTACCGGCATATGGAAGAAACAGCAGTAAGCACAGGGAAATATCTGCTTCTAAATCCAAAACGCAGCTATCTAACAGAACGGTTGTCAATGTGTGCACTCAACTTCCAGAGTTAAACCCGTGTGTGGATTCAGCAGTCTGCAACCCCTTTCTGTGCAGAGTCCCAAAACAGGCGTTTTCAGCCCATTACCGGCATATGGAAGAAACAGCAGTAAGCATAGGGAAATATCTGCTTCTAAATCCAAAACGCAGCTATCTAACAGAACGGTTGCCAATGTGTGCACTCAACTTCCAGAGTTAAACCCGTGTGTGGATTCAGCAGTCCGCAAACACTTTCTCTGCAGAGTCCCAAAACAGGCGTTTTCAGCCCATTACCGGCATATGGAAGAAACAGCAGTAAGCACAGGGAAATATCTGCTTCTAAATCCAAAACGCAGCTATCTAACAGAACGGTTGTCAATGTGTGCACTCAACTTCCAGAGTTAAACCCGTGTGTGGATTCAGCAGTCTGCAAACACTTTCTCTGCAGAGTCCCAAAACAAGCGTTTTCAGCCCATTACCGGCCTACGGAAGAAACAGCAGTAAGAACAGGGAAATATCTGCTTCTAAATCCAAAACGCAGCTATCTAACAGAACGGTTGTCAATGTGTGCACTCAACTTCCAGAGTTAAACCCGTGTGTGGATTCAGCAGTCTGCAAACACTTTCTCTGCAGAGTCCCAAAACAGGCGTTTTCAGCCCATTACCGGCATATGGAAGAAACAGCAGTAAGCACAGGGAAATATCTGCTTCTAAATCCAAAACGCAGCTATCTAACAGAACGGTTGTCAATGTGTGCACTCAACTTCCAGAGTTAAACCCGTGTGTGGATTCAGCAGTCTGCAAACCCTTTCTGTGCAGAGTCCCAAAACAGGCGTTTTCAGCCCATTACCGGCATATGGAAGAAACAGCAGTAAGCACAGGGAAATATCTGCTTCTAAATCCAAAACGCAGCTATCTAACAGAACGGTTGTCAATGTGTGCACTCAACTTCCAGAGTTAAACCCGTGTGTGGATTCAGCAGTCTGCAAACACTTTCTCTGCAGAGTCCCAAAACAGGCGTTTTCAGCCCATTACCGTCATATGGAAGAAACAGCAGTAGGCACAGGGAAATATCTGCTTCTAAATCCAAATCGCAGCTATCTAACAGAACGGCTGTCAATGTGTGCACTCACCTTCCAGAGTTAAACCCGTGTGTGGATTCAGCAGTCTGCAAACCCTTTCTCTGCAGAGTCCCAAAACAGGCGTTTTCAGCCCATTACCGGCATATGGAAGAAACAGCAGTAAGCACAGGGAAATATCTGCTTCTAAATCCAAAACGCAGCTATCAAACAGAACGGTTGTCAACGTGTGCACTCAACTTCCAGAGTTAAACCCGTTTGTGGATTCAGCAGTCTGCAAACACTTTCTCTGCAGAGCCCCAAAACAGGCGTTTTCAGCCCATTACCGGCATATGGAAGAAACAGCAGTAGGCACAGGGAAATATCTGCTTCTAAATCCAAAACGCAGCTATCTAACAGAACGGTTGTCATTGTGTGCACTCAACTTCCAGAGTTAAACCCGTGTGTGGATTCTGCAGTCTGCAAACACTTTCTCTGCAGAGTCCCAAAACAGGCGTTTTCAGCCCATTAACGGCATATGGAAGAAACAGCAGTAAGCACAGGGAAATATCTGCTTCTAAATCCAAAACGCAGCTATCTAACAGAACGGTTGTCATTGTGTGCACTCAACTTCCAGAGTTAAACCCGTGTGTGGATTCAGCAGTCTGCAAACACTTTCTCTGCAGAGTCCCAAAACAGGCGTTTTCAGCCCATTACCGGCATATGGAAGAAACAGCAGTAAGCACAGGGAAATATCTGCTTCTAAATCCAAAACGCAGCTATCTAACAGAACGGTTGTCAATGTGTGCACTCAACTTCCAGAGTTAAACCCGTGTGTGGATTCAGCAGTCCGCAAACACTTTCTCTGCAGAGTCCCAAAACAGGCGTTTTCAGCCCATTACCGGCATATGGAAGAAACAGCAGTAAGCACAGGGAAATATCTGCTTCTAAATCCAAAACGCAGCTATCTAACAGAACGGTTGTCAATGTGTGCACTCAACTTCCAGAGTTAAACCCGTGTGTGGATTCAGCAGTCCGCAAACACTTTCTCTGCAGAGTCCCAAAACAGGCGTTTTCAACCCATTACCGGCATATGGAAGAAACAGCAGTAAGCACAGGGAAATATCTGCTTCTAAATCCAAAACGCAGCTATCTAACAGAACGGTTGTCAATGTGTGCACTCAACTTCCAGAGTTAAACCCGTGTGTGGATTCAGCAGTCTGCAAACCCTTTCTGTGCAGAGTCCCAAAACAGGCGTTTTCAGCCCATTACCGGCATATGGAAGAAACAGCAGTAAGCACAGGGAAATATCTGCTTCTAAATCCAAAACGCAGCTATCTAACAGAACGGTTGTCAATGTGTGCACTCATCTTCCAGAGTTAAACCCGTGTGTGGATTCAGCAGTCTGCAAACACTTTCTCTGCAGAGTCCCAAAACAGGCGTTTTCAGCCCATTACCGGCATATGGAAGAAACAGCAGTAAGCACAGGGAAATATCTGCTTCTAAATCCAAAACGCAGCTATCTAACAGAACGGTTGTCAATGTGTGCACTCAACTTCCAGAGTTAAACCCGTGTGTGGATTCAGCAGTCTGCAACCCCTTTCTGTGCAGAGTCCCAAAACAGGCGTTTTCAGCCCATTACCGGCATATGGAAGAAACAGCAGTAAGCATAGGGAAATATCTGCTTCTAAATCCAAAACGCAGCTATCTAACAGAACGGTTGTCAATGTGTGCACTCAACTTCCAGAGTTAAACCCGTGTGTGGATTCAGCAGTCTGCAAACACTTTCTCTGCAGAGTCCCAAAACAGGCGTTTTCAGCCCATTACCGGCATATGGAAGAAACAGCAGTAAGCACAGGGAAATATCTGCTTCTAAATCCAAAACGCAGCTATCTAACAGAACGGTTGTCAATGTGTGCACTCAACTTCCAGAGTTAAACCTGTGTGTGGATTCAGCAGTCTGCAAACACTTTCTCTGCAAAGTCCCAAAACAGGCGTTTTCAGCCCATTACCGGCATATGGAAGAAACAGCAGTAAGCACAGGGAAATATTTGCTTCTAAATCCAAAACGCAGCTATCTAACAGAACGGTTGTCAATGTGTGCACTCAACTTCCAGAGTTAAACCCGTCTGTGGATTCAGCAGTCTGCAAACCCTTTCTCTGCAGAGTCCCAAAACAGGCGTTTTCAGCCCATTACCGGCATATGGAAGAAACAGCAGTAAGCACAGGGAAATATCTGCTTCTAAATCCAAAACGCAGCTATCTAACAGAACGGTTGTCAATGTGTGCACTCAACTTCCAGAGTTAAACCCGCTTGTGGATTCAGCAGTGTGCAAACACTTTCTCTGCAGAGTCCCAAAACAGGCGTTTTCAGTCCATTACCGGCATATGGAAGAAACAGCAGTAAGCACAGGGAAATATCTGCTTCTAAATCCAAAACGCAGCTATCTAACAGAACGGTTGTCAATGTGTGCACTCAACTTCCAGAGTTAAACCCGTGTGTGGATTCAGCAGTCTGCAAACACTTTCTCTGTAGAGTCCCAAAACAGGCGTTTTCAGCCCATTACCGGCATA
>NW_026989680.1:17500-25550 GCF_030222135.1 Aotus nancymaae | reverse complement strand
AAAATAGTGCGGGCCCTCTCGTGATCACGGTATAAACCCTTCTATACTGTGGAATACGGCGCGCGTGTGCGTGCGTGCGTGCGTGCGTACGTAGGTGCGTGTGTTTCTGTGTGTATTGCCGAGTCATGGTGCTTCCTTCCCCCGCAGGGGCTCCGCTCGGTTAGTTGTGGGGATAATGCCTGGGAGGGTGCCGGGCTGACACTTGCATATGTTGTCTTCGGGCGTCACCTAGCGGTCACGGTTCTTGAAGGTCTAGGCGGCATACGGGACGCTCTGGCCGCCCGCCCGCAGTCAGGAGCGATTGTGGCTTCTCTCCGCTACCCGCCGCCCCGCCCACGCCCCGAGCTCACCCGCCCCCGCCCCGCCCCGCCCCCACCTTGGTCCGTCCCGTCCGTCCGTCCCCCTCACTCCCTCGTTGCCCAGAAGACCCCTGGAGACCCTGGCTGGGCCCGATTGTTCTTCTCTTTGATCCGTTGTTTCCCTTTCTCTCTTCGTGTCTTTTTTTTTTTTTTTTTTTTTTTTGAGACGGAGTTTCGCTCTTGATACCCAGGCTGGAGCGCAATGGCGCTGTCTCGGCTCACCGCAACCTCCGCCTCCTGGGTTCAGGCAATTCTCCTGCCTCAGCCTCCTGAGTAGCTGGGATTACAGTCACGCGCCACCGTGCCCAGCTAATTTTTTGTATTAGTAGAGACGGGGTTTCACCATGTTGACCAGGATGGTCTCGATCTCTTGACCTCGTGATCCACCCGCCTCGGCCTCCCAAAGTGCTGGGATTACAGGCTTGAGCCACCGCGCCCGGCCTCTTCGTGTCTTTTTAACCCATATGGACTCTGCTGCCTGGGTTTTATGGATGACAGCTCCACTTTAGGCCTTGCCGTTAGTGGGGACTTTCCTGATTCTCCTCAGTTGTAGTGAAAGCAGGTAGATGTCAAGAGCGTGCAAGTAAATGGCATTTCCCAGAAGTCATCGAATGGGTGTGGAGGAAGAAACATGCGGTGCCCCCCTTTCAAGGCAGCGATGCCAGCAATAATGAATTAGGTGTCATTGCTGGAGTCGGCTTGTTTCCTGAGTTGCCCTCCGTGCCCACCCCCACCCCAGGCTTGAAAACATTCTAGAATAACCCACTGTGCCTCCGTCCCTTCCCCTTCCTCTTTCTGTCCCCTTCTGCTTGCTCCCCTCGGTTTCTCTCGTTCCAGTCAGGCATATCCTCTCCACTCCACCCCCACCCCCACTCCTTAGGTAAATTCAACCACCCTGGCCTGGGCCCTCATAGTCATTTTTTTTTTTTCATTTTTAAGATAGAGTCTCGCTCTGTCGCCCAGGCTAGAATGCAGCGGTGTGATCTCTGCTCACTGCAACGTCTGCCTCCCGGATTCAAGCAATTCTCCTGCCTCAGCCTTCTGAGTGGCTGGGGTTACAGGCATGCGCCACCACGCCTGGAGAACTTTTTCCTTTTCTTTATACGTTAAAATTAAAGAAGTTTTTTTGTGTTTTTAGTAGAGACGGGGTTTCACCATGTTGGCCAGCCTGGTCTTGAACGCCTGACCTCAGGTGGTCCACCCGCCTCAGCCCCCCAGAGTGCTGGGATGACAGGCTTGAGCCTCCGCGTCCGGCTCATAGTCACTTTTAACGGTTACGTTAAGTGTAAATTTTTATTTTCCTGGCCAACATATTAGTAAGGTGGAAGGTGTGTCGTAGCCCCTACCTGGGCCTTACTATGCTTTTAGAGGATTAAAAAACAAGAAAATAGGCCGGGCGCGGTGGCTCAAGCCTGTAATCCCAGCACTTTGGGAGGCCGAGGCGGGTGGATCACGAGGTCGAGAGATCGAGACCATCCTGGTCAACATGGTGAAACCCCGTCTCTACTAATACAAAAAAATTAGCTGGGCACGGTGGCGCGTGCCTGTAATCCCAGCTACTCAGGAGGCTGAGCAGGAGAATTGCCTGAACCCAGGAGGCGGAGGTTGCAGTGAGCCGAGATCGCGCCATTGCACTCCAGCCTGGGTAACAAGAGCGAGACTCCGTCTCAAAAAAAACAAACAAAAAAAAAAACAAGAAAAGATCTTTCTATCCTTTCTCCTTTTGTTTCTGTCTTCCTAATTTCCTTTTCCAGCTCTTTCTTTCTTTCTTTGTTTCTTTCGTGGTTTCTGTGTTTCCTTGTATTTTGTCTTTTTTTGCGACAGAGTCTCACTCTGTCACCCAGTTCTGTGTTTCTTTCGTGGTTTCTGTGTTTCTTTCGTTGTTCCTGTGTTTCTTTCGTGGTTTCTGTGTTTCTTTTGTTGTTCCTGTGTTTCTTTCGTTGTTTCTGTGTTTCCCTTTTTTTTTTTTTGAGACAGAGTGCCACTCTCTCACCCAGTTCTGGTTCTTTCGTTCTTTCTGTGTTTCTTTCGTTGTTTCTGTGTTTGCTTTCCTTTATTTTCTTTTTGCGAGACAGTCTCACTCTGTCACTCGGTTCTGTGTTTCTTTCGCTGTTCCTGTGTTTGTTTGTTTGTTTGTTTCTTTCTTTCTTTCTTTCTTTCTTTCTTTCTTTTCTTTCTTTCTTTCTTCTTCTTTCTTTCGAGACAGAGTCTCACTCTGTCACCCAGTTCTGTGTTTCTTTCGTTGTTCCTGTGTTTCCTTTTTTTTTTTTTTTTTTTCTCCTTTTTTTTTTTTGAGACAGAGTCTCACTCTGTCACCCAGGCTGGAGTGCAATGGCGCGATCTCGGCTCGCTGCAACCTCCGCCTCCCGGGTTCAGGCGATTCTCCTGCCTCAGCCTCCTGAGTAGCTGGCATTACAGGCAAGCGCCACCATGCCCAGCTAATTTTTTGTATTTTTAGTGTAGACGGGGTTTCACCATGTTGACCAGGATGGTCTCGATCTCTTGACCTCGTGATCCACCCGCCTCGGCCTCCCAAAGTGCTGGGATTACAGGCGTGAGCCACCGCGCCCGGCCTAGTTCTGTGTTTCTTTTGTTGTTTCTGTGTTTCTTTCGTTGTTCCTGTCTTTCTTTCTTTCGTTGTTCCTGTCTGTCTGTCTGTCTGTCTGTCTGTCTTTCTTTCTTTCTTTCTTTCTTTCTTTCTTTCTTTCTTTCTTTTTCTTTCTTTCTTTCTTTCGAGACAGAGTCTCACTCTGTCACCCAGTTCTGTGTTTCTTTCGTTGTTCCTGTGTTTCCTTTTTTTTTTTTTTTGTAGCTGGGATTACAGGCGCGTGCCACCGCGCCCAGCTAATGTTTGTTTTTTTAGCAGAGACGGGGTTTCAACATTTTGGCCAGGCTGGTCTCGAACTCCTGACCTTGTGATCCACCCGCCTCGGCCTCCCAAAGTGCTGGGATTACAGGCATGAGCCACCGTGCCCGGCCTCTGCGTTTCTTTGTCTCTCTTCTCTCTCTCTCTCTCTCTCTCTCTCTCTCTCTCTCTCTCTCTCTCTCTCTCTCTCTCTCGCTGTTTCTTTCTCTCTGTCTCTCTGTCTCTCTGTCTTTCTTTCTAGACGGAGCCTTGCTGTGTCGCCAGGCCAGATAGTGTTTAGTACCGAATTTTATTTTCTCCATTTTCTGTCTTTTTCTTCCTTCCTTCCTTTCTTTCTTTCCTCCTCCTCCTCCTCCTCCTCCTCCTCCTCCTCCTCCTCCTCCTCCTCCTCCTCCTTCTTCTTCCCCTTCTTCTTCTTTTTTAATTTTCACCTTGATGCAGGTGGGCGAACGCTGAAAAAGGCATTAGCCTCTTCTTTCTTTCTTTCTTTCTTTTTCTTTCTTTCTTTCTTTCTTTCTTTCTTTCTTTCTTTCTTTCTTTCTTTTTCTTTCCCTCCTTCCTCCCTCCCTTCTGTCCTTTTATCTGTTCCTTTCCTTTATTCTTTCTTTCTTTCTTTGTCTTTTATACTTTCTTTTTTCCTCTCTTTCGCCCTTCTTTCCGTCATCTCTTTCCTCATTCTTTCTCTTTTTCATCTTTCTTCATTTTCCACCTTTCATCATATACCTTCTCCAGATTTTTTAAATTCTGTCTGTTTTCTCCATCTCCTTCCTCCCCGCTCCCTGCTTGCTTTCTTCCCTCCCTCCTTCCTCCATCTCTCTTTTTTCTATCCCCTCCCTCCCTCCCTCCCTCCCTCCCTCCCTCCCTCCCATCCCCCACCCCGTGTGGATTGTGAACGTGTCCTCATTCGGCGTCTCTCTGTCACCTGAACGACTCGCGCCCGAGTCCTGTGTGTTCTTTCTCCCTCCGAGATGCATCTCCAAACACCCACACGTCATGGGCTTGTCTTTTGACTCTGTCTCGGTCTACGCAGATACACGTTTGGAGGAGCGTTTCTGTGGGGTTGGGGTGGAGGGGCTGTGTTTTCGGCCTCGGGAAGACTTTCTCGACTCACGGTTTCGGTTTTGCGGTCCGCCGGCCGCCCTGCCATCCGGATGTGTCTCGGTGACAGGTTTGGGATGGTGACATGTCGCCGGTTTTCGGGCTCCATCTGGTGGCCGCTTTTATATGGTTCTCCTGGCTTCCAGAGCTCCGGTGGCAGCTGCTGAGCGAGGGGAGCGTCCCTGCTGTGAGCTAGGCAGAGCTCCGGAAAGCCTGCGGCTGTCAGCGGGGCTGTCCCTGTGGCGCCAGAGCTCTGGCGAGTCACTTGTGAGTCAGAGCACGGGCGTGCAGGGCTATATAGGGGCAGGCTGTCGCCGAGTTTCCAGGCCCGAGCGAGGTGTGCGGGCTGCCGGGGCTGGTCGACCAGCACGCCGTAGCTCCCGAGGCCCGACCCGCGACCCGCGGGGACCCTCCGGGCATGGCGCGGGTGGCCGGGGACGCCCCTCCCCGGCCCTGTCGCGGGCCTGTGCGGGCCCTGGCCGCCTGAGGCACCCGCCGAATCTCTTTTCCAAGTTCTCGTGGGGAGTCGGTGGCCGTCCTGCGCCGTCCTCCCGGGGTGCCGTACCCGGCTGCGGTCCCTCTGCTGTGATACTTTTCTTCCAAGTCCGCGTTCGTAGTCGGAGAGTGGTCCCTGAGAGCGCCTTCGGTCCCTCGTGTGTCCCTCGCGTGTGAGGGGACGGCCGAATGGGTCTCGCTCTGGAGGCACGGGTCGGCCCCTGCGTGGCACCGGTGGCCCGGAGGGCGTCCCTGGTCTTGGGGGTCGACGAGACGGCCCTGGGTGCTCCGTGTGTGGCTGCGATGGTGGCCTTTTTGGGGACAGATGTCCGTGTCGTGCGTTTCTGAGTCGGTGGTGTGGCCGGTGACTCGACCCCCTGCCCCCCAGGGTGGGTATATCTTTCACGCTGAGTTTGAATTTTGGGCCACCGGGTTGTTGCTGACACGCTGTCCTCTGGCGACTTGTCGCTGGAGAGGTCGGGCCTCTGGATGCGTGGGGGTTTATCTGGTCTGGCGGTGACCTGGCTAGCCGGCCCTGCTCTGGCTTGAGCCGCCGGCTGGGGCCCGTGTGCCTTGCCTCTCACGCATCCGTCTGAGTGTCCCGGCTCCCCGGTGCCGCCCTGGGTGGGCCCGGGTCTCCTCTGACCCACCCGGGTGTGGTGGGGAGAGGCCGATGCGGGTGGGGGGCTCCCTTCCGCCTGCGCGTGCGCTCCCCGCTGCGGGCACCTGGGGCGGTCGTGACAACCCCGCTCCGTTGGCTCCGTGCCGTGCGTGTCAGGCGTCCTCCGCTCCCTTGGGGTTGTCCGCCGTCCCTTCCCTCAGAGCGGGGCTGGCCGACCGCGGGCTGTGGTCGGCTCGGTGGTTTGGTGAGGCTGGTGAGGTCCCGTTGCTCCGCTCTGGGTCTTGTTCCGATCGATGTGGTGACGTCATGCTCTCCCGGGCTGCGACCGTTCCGCGGTGGGCGAGGGACGGACCTTCATGGTGAATGGCTCCGCTCTTCTCACCCCACCCGCGGGGGGGCCCCGTGTCTCTCCTCTCCCTGCATGTGTGGGGCTGGTGGTGGGAGGCATTAGGGGTACGGAATCCGGCCCGACCTCGCCGTGCTTCTCCTGTCGTCTGCCTGGCGGGGGCGGCGGGGTCCTCTGACACGGCAGGCATCCCTCGCTCTCGCCTCCTGTGGGTGTTGCCTTGCGGGCGCGGCCCCCCTCCGCGGCGGTGGGGGGCTGTCCCGCCGGCCCGTCGTCCTGCCCTTGCCGGGGTGGTGCGAGCGTTGGCTCCGCTCAGGCCTTTGCGGTGCTCCTGGAGCGCTCCGGGTTGTCACTCAGGTGCCCGAGGCCGAGTGGTGGTGGTGTTCCCGCCCCTGGGGCCCCCTCCTCCGGCTGCTGCCACGGGGGGTCTGCGTGTGGGTCCTGAGGAGGAGCTCAGCTCATTGGAGGGGGTGTGGTCGAGCGAGGTGCGCCTCTCCCGCGTGGGGTAAGGGGTGCCGCAGGTTTTCCTTCTCCTGCTGCCGTAGACCACGGCCCCCCCTCCCTTCCCCAGGTGTCCCTGAGCGCCTCCGTGGCTGGCCCGGTGAGGGGGCGACCGGTGGGTTGGGGGAGCGTGACCCGCCCTCGGTGAGAAAGCCTTCTCTAGCGATCTGAGAGGTTGTGCCTTGGGGTGTACCGGATTCCCCCGGCTCGCCGCCTCTCTCTGCGTTGTGGTAGCGCTGCCGTCAGCGATTGGATTCGCTCACGTGTAGGCAGAGTTCCCTCTTCTCGGTGATGGGAGAGAGAGGGGTCCGCCGGTCCCCGCGGTGGGGACCGAGCGCCGCTCGATGCCTACTGTGGCCCGCGCCTCCCCCCTCTGAGTCGGGGGAGGGTCCCGCTGGGCCTGGCCCGGTGTCCTGGCCGTTGGGGGCGTCGTAGCTTGAACGCTGGGTGCGCGTGGCGTGTCCAGTCTGGCGTGTGAGCCGGCTCTCTGTCCGCTCCCGTGCCGTGCCGAGCCGTGGCCGGTGCCGATGGCCGCGCTGTGTGCGGGGCAACGGGTCGGGCCGCCTGGGCCTGGGAAACCGTCCCCCACGGTGGGGCGTGCCGGTCTCCCGGAGCGGGACCGGGTCGGGGATGGACGAGATTCTGGGCACGTTGCCCCGGTGTCGGGCTGGTCGCTTTTGGGGCCCCCGGTGGGTGGGGTCTGGGTCCCGTGAGGGGGCTCCGCGGTGGTGCCAAGGGGCTGGCCGGCGTCCTGGGTGGGGCGGGCCGTGGGACCGCCCTCGTGTCTGTGGCGGTGGGATCCCGCGGTCGTGCTTTCCCAGTGGCCCGACCGCACCCCGAGGTTTCTGCCCGAGCCCTCGGCGGGCTCCCGTGCCCCTGCCCTCGTTGGGCCCTGGCCCTGCGTGTGCGCCTCCTCCCCGCCGCCGGCTGCCGATCCTTTCTCTCCGAGCGTCTCTCCGGCTGTGCTGGTGCCGGCCCCGTCTGGGACCCGAGCCGTCTCTGCCTTGTGGGGCGTCACCCCCGGCCGCCGTCGGCCGGTGTCCGCGTCCCCCGGGTGTGTGCCTTGGCTTCGGGGCCCGGTGGTCGGCTCCACGTGGCTCTGGTGTGGACGTCGGAGCGGTCGGGTCGGCTTGCCGCGTGCGCGGGAAGTGGTTTCCGGGGCGCCGGCTGCGACTGCGGGTGGCGGTGGGGGGAGCCCCGAGCTCCCGCGAGGTGTGCGGTGATCGCTGAAGGCCAGGTGGCCGCTCCGGATTCCGCGCGGGACCGCCCTTGTGCTTGGGAGGCCACTGGCGGTGAGACCCCGTGTGTGTCACGGCTGCGGTCGGCTGTGCACGAGGCTTCTCTCCGGATCCTCGCGGTGGCCCGCCGCCTCCTCCCCCGCTCGCTGCCTTCCCCGGTCGCCTCGGCCTTGCCCGGGGTCTCGTCTCCTCCCGAGCCCGCTCTTCCGCTCCGCGTCCGCGCGCCCCAGGTGTGTGCCTCGCTTCCCGGGCCCGCGGCGGCCCCTCCCCGAGGCGTCTCGGGTGTCGATGTCTGGGGGTAGTGGCGGCGTGTCCTTCCCCCCGCGTGGCGGGCCCTGTTCGGCGCGTGCGTGCGCCCGAGCGCACCCCGGTGGTCTCTCCCGGCCAGGCGTCGTGTGTGAGGTCGGCCTCTGCTGTGCCGGCTGCCCGCCCGCCCCCCGGGTCGGGGGGTGGGGCCCGGGCCGGGGCCTCGGTCCCGGTCTCGGTCCTCCGTCCCGGGCGGGTGGGCGCGCCGGACGGCTTCCG
>NW_026989680.1:0-5000 GCF_030222135.1 Aotus nancymaae | reverse complement strand
CAGACTGCTGCGATGACAGGCGTGAGCATGGATGGAACGGGCAGATCACGGGCTTGAGAGATCGAGACCATCCCGGCCGACGTGGTGAAACCCCGTCTCTACTAAAAATACAAAAATTAGCTGGCCGTGGTGGCGTGCGCCTGTAGTCTCGGCTACTCGGGACGCTGAGGCAGAAGAATCGCTTGAACCCGAGAGGCGGAGGTGGCGGTCGACTGAGATTGCACCACGCTACGCTACAGCCTGGGCTCACTGCAACCTCCACCTCCCGGGTTCCAGCGATTCCCCTGCCTCAGCCTCCCGAGTTGCTGAGATTATACAGGTACGTGCCTGTCATCCCAAGCCACTCGGGAGGCTGAGGCAGGAGAATCGCTGGAACCCGGGAGGCGGAGGTTTCGGCGAGCCGAGATCGTGCCACTGCTCTCCAGCCTGGGCAACGAGAGCGGAACTTTGTTGAGGGGGGGAAGAAATGCGAAATTTGGGAGTGAAAACTTGACCCCGGGACAGGAGGTAGCGTGCTGCAAGCTGTCTTCTTCTCCCCGTGAAATCCACGCTGTCTCCGGGAGCGTGGATTTCACGGACCTTCGTTTCCCTGTGACAGGTATTGCCACTCTGAGGTGGTGGGTCTGGCGCCCACTCGGAAACGCTATGGACTGGACTTCCATCTTAGATGGGTCCCATCTCCACCCCTAGCCTCCCTCCGTCCACACGCCCCCGCCCCTGGTCTCCTCTTCCTGTTGTCTAGGGGAATTGAAGTTCCATATGAACCCATGGGCGGGTGCCTAGGCTGTGTCCCCTGGGGGCTCTGGTCGACTAGTTGCAGGTGGGCACCACCTGAGAGGATTCCCTGGGTGGGCCCAGAAACGACCTGGCCCGAGAGGGATCGGGGAGAGGCTGGTGATGCGGCGTGCCTGAGCCGCTCCCCCCACCAACCTCCACCCCGACCCAGAGCGATCCAAGATTCCCTTCTTTTCCGTGCTGACATCTGCAAGCATCTAGCTAGGTCTTTTGTGTGTGTGTGTGTGTGTGTGTGTGTGTGTGTGTGTGTGTGTGTGTGTGTGTGTGTCTGTCTGTCTGTCTGTCTGTCTGTTATAAAGCTATTTATTTGGGTGAGTTATTCCAAGAGTTGTATACAGCTTTATTTTTTTTGGAATTGCAGTATTAAAGTTGCACTTTGGATTTAGGACTTACTGTCATTACTTTGGTGATATGTACGGTGGTCATCTAATGGATGCTGCACAGAGTAGGGACTACGGGGACCCACATTTTGTCCCCATCCCATCTTCAAATAATTGGGGTCTCTTAGGTCCGTGATGCAAAGGCATAAGACAATCCTGATCTTGAAGCCTTGAAGAAAGTCATTACGTATACACAGATAGAAAATGCAAATATGTCAATGTCATCTGATAGCTTGAAATAAAGAAATATTTTAGTTAAACTGTTATCAAAGTTCACATTTCTGTTAATGAGACATTACAAACCACAAGGTAAGGTCTTTACATTTTGGTTATTAAGCAGATTCAGTGCTTGGAACTATAGTTAATACTTAGTGGAATGATAAGTCTATCTACAAAGCGGGATAATGTATTAGACTGTCATGTATTCATTTTTTCCTGTATGCCAGGGTTTTTACATATTTGCCATATAAGTTGGCCTTTTGCAGGAGGAGTATAATTTACATTGTTTTTGACAGTGGGCTTAGTATGGTTAAATGTCCTATCAACTTGAAGGATGCTTCCATTTTTGTGGGTCTTAGCCTCTACCTGGTGCTTGCTATTGGGTGTGTTCAGGCACTGAGAAAGAGAAATAATGAGTGAGGCAGATGATGATGTTTGAACATAGGCCTTATCATTTAGTGAAGCATAAAAACACTGACACTTTTATATAAATGTCTTCGGGCATCACCTAGCGGCCACTGTAATGGAAAATCGAGGTGGCGCGGAGGGAGGTCTGCCTGACGACTTCACAGAGCCTGGGGCAACCGGTTTCTCTTCCTCCCATCTGGAGGCCCCTCCCTCTCTCCCTCGTTGCCTTGGGAACCTCCACCCTGGTGGGGGCCCTATGGTTCTTTTATCAGTACTTTGTGTTTCTTTGTTTGTTGGTGTCTTTCATGCGCATGCATAGACTCTTCTCCTTGGGCTTTATGAGGAGTTGGTTTATTTTTTTTAAGCCCCTCCCCCCCGCCCCTTTACTCCAATTCCGTGAGTTTGTGAGGTGGGTTCCCCCCGACACCGCACCTCCCGCCACCCTGCGTGGAAACGTTCTGGAGCCAGGCGGGTGGGCCTCCATCTTCTCTCCCCTCCGCCCACCCTTTGCCGGTTGACATTTGCATGGGTGATCGCCAGGCCTCACCTCACTCGGTGGCCACTGTTTTTGAAGATGGGGGCTGGGGCTGGGGCACGGTCCCCACTTCCCCAGAGGCAGCGGGGGGCGATGGCACAGCCTTTGGCCCCCGTGGGCAAGCGGGTGGGCGGACTGGACTGTAGTGGTGGCGTTTTTTCACCCCTTCACGCCTCAGGCCCCCCTCCCTCCCTCCCTCCCTCCCTCCCTCCCTCCCTCCCTCCCTCCTTCCCTCCCTCCCTGGGAAAGCTTCATCTTGGCTGGGTCTCAATCACCTTTTATCATGATGTCTTATTTTCTCCTTCCTTGGACCAGCAAATTTGCAAAACGGGAAGGGCATCATGGCGCCACTCTGGGCCGTAGTAGTATTTGCCCAAAATAGAAACGCTGTCTAAAAAGTAATACTTTGCTCCCTTAAGATTACCGGAGGCGATGCCTTGGCACGGAATTCTAGGAAGGCGTATCTTTTCCCCAGGACGTGTTAGCTGCTGTTTTTCTCCTGTTGTTCACTAGCGCTTTTGTGGATTTCTCGACGTATGGTGACAGCGGGTTAATGTAAACTGTACTTCATAGTGTGATAACCTGCTTTTTGCCAGTTAAAACTAACTCTCTCCTTCTCAGACTAAAAGCTGTTCAGGCTTTATGTTAGCTTCCTGAGCTGGACAGACTCCATCTTAGCTTCTACATTTTAGTTGTTTTCCCACCATTCAGTACGGAACCAGAGTACGTAGCAGCTGGGGCGGGCTGACACTGGGCACCCCCAGGAATGCATTTGTTGATAAGAGGCCGACTTAAGTGGTACCAACAGAGCCTGGGAATGCAGGCAGCTGCTGTCCAGTGCCCAGAGCCCCCGTTACCTATGTAAGTTGTATGTCTTTTGTGACAACTGTACCCCTCGCACCTGGCACTGTTTTATTTCTCATGTACTAGGTTAACTTTTAACTTTTTGCTTACTCTGCTTTTGTGAAAAATTTGCTTCAGCTACGTTCCCCCTCCCTTTTAAAACTAGGGTATAAAAGACCACCTAACATTTTCTTAGGGGCCGGCCGAGAGAATTTTGTGCGTCAGCCACCTCTCGGTCGCTGGCATAATAAAGGACTCATAATTCAATCTCAGAGTGTGCTGCATTCTTTGACTCGCTCGGGTACAACAATAAGGTCTTCTGCTTCTGCTTCTTCTTATTCTTCTTTTTCTTTTTCTTCTCCTTCTTTCTTCTTCTTCTTCTTCTTCTTCTTCTTCTTCTTCTTCTTCTTCTTCTTCTTTTCTACTCCTTTCTTCTTCTCCTTCTCCTTCTTTTTTGTAGTATTTTATTTACTGATCTCTCTGAAACATGCACAAGTTTATATAGCTAAGGGAACTTACTTACCATGCTAAGATGTTGCTCAACATGACAAGTTTCTACAAAATATATTTCAAGGTATATAGTACCTTCATTTCATTCCCGAGGAATCAACATGTGAACATGACGTTTGGTTGGTGAAATTTAGGATACAAGCATAAGTGTCAAATAATATCACACTTCCGGTTTAATGGAAAACATAACGGTTGTGACAGTCTCACCTAACGCTTTGGTTAAAGAAAGGGAGAAGACGGACAGGGGTGTCACAGAAGCATGCGAGGATTTGACAGTTCGAATCATCTATAGCCCTTCTGAGAAACTACAGATGAAAAATACGTAGTAAAAATTTCTGTAGGCCGGGCGTGGTGGCTCACGCCTATAATCCCATCATTTTGGGAGGCCGAGGCGGGTGGATCATGAGGTCGAGAGATCCGGACCAGACCATCCTGGTCAACATGGTGAAACCCCATCTCTACTAAAAATACAAAAATTAGCTGGGCGTGGTGGCGCGCGCCTGTAGTCCCAGCTACTCTGGAGGCTGAGGCAGGAGAATTGCTTGAACCCGGGAGGCGGAGGTTGCGGTGAGCCGAGATCGTGCCATTGCACTCCAGCCTAGGTAACAAGAGCGAAACTCTGTCTCAAAAAAAAAAAAAGAAAAAGAAAAAAGAAAGAAAGAAAGAAAGAAAGAAAGAAAGAAAGAAAGAAAGAAAGAAAGAAAGAAAGAAAGAAAGAAAGAAAGAAGGAAGGAAAAAATTTCTGTAACATGGTGGTTTCGGTACATTTATACTGATCATCATTCCATTCACGCACTCAAATAACTGCTGCTTCTGATCACTGAAAACTAGATTCAAAGCCACTGCTCCACAAGCTGATGCTACCGGTCCCCTATAATAACAGGTAGTTTAAATCTGGAAAGAAGGCAAAGCATACTGGTTAGTCAATGACTTGTAGAGATAATTGAGGCTACACTACTATACATAATCAGGTGCACGGTGTTCGTAACAATGCATACTGTGGTCCGGAGGTAATTCCGATTACCATATTCTATATTTATTGGTCATCGACAGCATACATTTTATGCTCCAAAAGAAATACCCCGATCCATCCAACAAAATGGTCACATTTCATGTTCTTTTAAAGGCAGACGAACTAAATTTAACGAAGCATTGGCTCTTCTTAATATCCCATTTTCAAGTTACTGATACGAATCCGCCAAAGAAACAATTATGCGTTTTACCTAACATCAAGTAATCTGCAAAGTTCCCGAGACAGACGCATGGCTTGTTCAGTTTCCAAAAGTAAATACAGGCTTTCTGACTGAAAA
>NW_026989679.1:0-15368 GCF_030222135.1 Aotus nancymaae | reverse complement strand
GGCCTATAAGAAATAGCAGTAAGACTGCGTCTAAAACTCAGAGGGAACGTTTCTTTCAAACTGCTCTGCAGTGTGTTCGTTCACCAAAGGTCCGTTGAATCTATGTTTGGATTCAGCGAGTTTGAAACACGTTTATTCTAGGAGCTGCATTTCGATATTCCAGGAGTGTATGGGAGTAAATGCTGTAAGAGAAATATCTGTTTCTAAAACCAAAACGGAGCTATCTAACAGAATGGTTGTGAATGTGTGCATTCAACTTAAAGGGTTAATCTGCTCTTCTTTAGGCAGCAGTTTAGAAACCCTTTATATGCAAATTCTAAAATCAACATTTGCAGCAAAACACCAGCCTAAAAGAAGTAGCAGTAAGACTGCATCTATAACATAGAAGAAACGTTTTCTTCAAAATGCTCTGCTCTGTGTTCATTCACCTAAGAGTCTTGAGTATATATTCAGATTCAGCGAGTAAGAACACGTTTCTTCCAGGAGCTGCATTTGCATATTCCAGAGTGTACTGGAGTATAAGGTTTAAAGTGAAATATCTGGTTCTAAAAACAAACACGGAGCCATCTAACAGAATGGTTGTCACTGTGTGCATTCAGCTTATTGAGATAAACTGTTGTTTCTATGCAGCAGTTTAGAAAAGATTTTTGTGCAGATTCTAAAACAGACATCCCCAGCAAAATACCGGCCTCTAAGAAATAGCAATAAGACTGCGTCTAAAACTCAAATTAAACGTTTGTTTCAAACTGCTGTGCTGTGTGTTCGTTCACCTAAGGGAGTTGAATCTATGTTTAGATTCAGCGACTTAGAAACACGTCTATTCTGGGAGCTGCGTTTGGCTATTCCAGAATGAATGGGAGTATATGCTGTAACTAGAAACACAGGCTTCTAAAACCAAAACGGAGCTAGCTAACAGAATGATTGTGAATGAGGGCATTCAACTTAACGAATTAAACTGCTCCACTTAAGCAGCAGTTTACAAACCATTTATATGGAAATTCTAAAACCAACATTTCCAGGAAAACACCAGCCTAAAACAATAGCAGTTAACAGTGCATCTATAACATGGAAGAAATGTTTTTTTCAAACTCCTCTGCTGTGTGTTCATTCACCTAAGAGACTTCAATATATGCACAGATTCAGCGAGTTACAAACAGGTTTCTTCCAGGAGCTGCGTATGGATATATCAGAGTGTACTGGGGTACAAGATGTAAAGAGAAATATCTGATTATACTTAGAAACCCGTTTCTTTTAGGAGCTGCGTTTGGATATTCCAGAGTGAATGAGAGTATATGCTGTAAAGAGAAATAACTGCTTCTAAAACCAAAAGGCAGCTATCTAACTGAATGGTTGTCAATGCGTGCACTCAACTTCCAGAGATAAACCCGAGTGTGGATTCAGCAGTCTGCAAACACTTTCTGTGCAGAGTCCCAAAACAGGCGTTTTCAGTCCAATACCGGCATATGGAAGAAACAGCAGTAAGCCCAGGGAAATATCTGCTTCTAAATCCAAAACGCAGCTATCTAACAGAACGGTTGTCAATGTGTGCACTCAACTTCCAGAGTTAAACCCGTGTGTGGATTCAGCAGTCTGCAAACACTTTCTCTGCAGAGTCCCAAAACAGGCGTTTTCAGCCCATTACCGGCATATGGAAGAAACAGCAGTAAGCACAGGGAAATATCTGCTTCTAAATCCAAAACGCAGCTATCTAACAGAACGGTTGTCAATGTGTGCACTCAACTTCCAGAGTTAAACCCGAGTGTGGATTCAGCAGTCTGCAAACACTTTCTCTGCAGAGTCCCAAAACAGGCGTTTTCAGCCCATTACCGGCATATGGAAGAAACAGCAGTAAGCACAGGGAAATATCTGCTTCTAAATCCAAAACGCAGCTATCTAACAGAACGGTTGTCAATGTGTGCACTCAACTTCCAGAGTTAAACCCGTGTGTGGATTCAGCAGTCTGCAAACACTTTCTCTGCAGAGTCCCAAAACAGGCGTTTTCAGCCCATTACCGGCATATGGAAGAAACAGCAGTAAGCACAGGGAAATATCTGCTTCTAAATCCAAAACGCAGCTATCTAACAGAACGGTTGTCAATGTGTGCACTCAACTTCCAGAGTTAAACCCGTGTGTGGATTCAGCAGTCTGCAAACACTTTCTCTGCAGAGTCCCAAAACAGGCGTTTTCAGCCCATTACCGGCATATGGAAGAAACAGCAGTAAGCACAGGGAAATATCTGCTTCTAAATCCAAAACGCAGCTATCTAACAGAACGGTTGTCAATGTGTGCACTCAACTTCCAGAGTTAAACCCGTGTGTGGATTCAGCAGTCTGCAAACACTTTCTCTGCAGAGTCCCAAAACAGGCGTTTTCAGCCCATTACCGGCATATGGAAGAAACAGCAGTAAGCACAGGGAAATATCTGCTTCTAAATCCAAAACGCAGCTATCTAACAGAACGGTTGTCAATGTGTGCACTCAACTTCCAGAGTTAAACCCGTGTGTGGATTCAGCAGTCTGCAAACACTTTCTCTGCAGAGTCCCAAAACAGGCGTTTTCAGCCCATTACCGGCATATGGAAGAAACAGCAGTAAGCACAGGGAAATATCTGCTTCTAAATCCAAAACGCAGCTATCTAACAGAACGGTTGTCAATGTGTGCACTCAACTTCCAGAGTTAAACCCGTGTGTGGATTCAGCAGTCTGCAAACACTTTCTCTGCAGAGTCCCAAAACAGGCGTTTTCAGCCCATTACCGGCATATGGAAGAAACAGCAGTAAGCACAGGGAAATATCTGCTTCTAAATCCAAAACGCAGCTATCTAACAGAACGGTTGTCAATGTGTGCACTCAACTTCCAGAGTTAAACCCGAGTGTGGATTCAGCAGTCTGCAAACACTTTCTCTGCAGAGTCCCAAAACAGGCGTTTTCAGCCCATTACCGGCATATGGAAGAAACAGCAGTAAGCACAGGGAAATATCTGCTTCTAAATCCAAAACGCAGCTATCTAACAGAACGGTTGTCAATGTGTGCACTCAACTTCCAGAGTTAAACCCGTGTGTGGATTCAGCAGTCTGCAAACACTTTCTCTGCAGAGTCCCAAAACAGGCGTTTTCAGCCCATTACCGGCATATGGAAGAAACAGCAGTAAGCACAGGGAAATATCTGCTTCTAAATCCAAAACGCAGCTATCTAACAGAACGGTTGTCAATGTGTGCACTCAACTTCCAGAGTTAAACCCGTGTGTGGATTCAGCAGTCTGCAAACACTTTCTCTGCAGAGTCCCAAAACAGGCGTTTTCAGCCCATTACCGGCATATGGAAGAAACAGCAGTAAGCACAGGGAAATATCTGCTTCTAAATCCAAAACGCAGCTATCTAACAGAACGGTTGTCAATGTGTGCACTCAACTTCCAGAGTTAAACCCGTGTGTGGATTCAGCAGTCTGCAAACACTTTCTCTGCAGAGTCCCAAAACAGGCGTTTTCAGCCCATTACCGGCATATGGAAGAAACAGCAGTAAGCACAGGGAAATATCTGCTTCTAAATCCAAAACGCAGCTATCTAACAGAACGGTTGTCAATGTGTGCACTCAACTTCCAGAGTTAAACCCGTGTGTGGATTCAGCAGTCTGCAAACACTTTCTCTGCAGAGTCCCAAAACAGGCGTTTTCAGCCCATTACCGGCATATGGAAGAAACAGCAGTAAGCACAGGGAAATATCTGCTTCTAAATCCAAAACGCAGCTATCTAACAGAACGGTTGTCAATGTGTGCACTCAACTTCCAGAGTTAAACCCGTGTGTGGATTCAGCAGTCTGCAAACACTTTCTCTGCAGAGTCCCCAAACAGGCGTTTTCAGCCCATTACCGGCATATGGAAGAAACAGCAGTAAGCACAGGGAAATATCTGCTTCTAAATCCAAAACGCAGCTATCTAACAGAACGGTTGTCAATGTGTGCACTCAACTTCCAGAGTTAAACCCGTGTGTGGATTCAGCAGTCTGCAAACACTTTCTGTGCAGAGTCTCAAAACAGGCCTTTCCGGCCCAGTACCGGCATATATAAGAAAGAGCATTAAGACTGCGTCTAAAACTCAGAAGAAACGTTTCTTTCAAACTGCTCGGCCTTGTGTCCTTTGGCCTAAGGGAGTTGAATCTATGTTTAGATTCAGCGAGATAGAAACACGTTTATTCTAGGAGCTGTCTTTGGATATTCCAGATTGAATGGGAGTATATGCTGTAAAGAGAAATATCTGTTTCTAAAACCAAAATGGATCTATCTAGCAGAGTGGTTGTGAATGTGTGCCTTCGGCTTAAAGAGGTAAACTGCTCTTCTCATGCAGCACTTTAGAAACCCTTTATATGCAAATACAGACCTTTCCAGCAACACACCAGCCTGTAGGAAATAGCAGTAAGACTGCATCTTTAACATGGAAGAAACTGTTTTCAAACTGCTCTGCTGTGTGTTCATTCATATAAGAGACTTGAATATATGTTCAGATTCAGCTAGTTAGCAACACGTTTCTTCCAGGAGCTGTGTTTGCCTATTCCAGAGTATACTGGAGTATAAGATGTAAAGACAAATGTCTCGTTCCAAAAGAAAAACGGATGATGTAATGGAATGGTTGTCAATGTGTGCATTCAACTTACTGAGCTAAACTGCTGTTTGTATGCAGCAGTTTAGAAAACATTTCTGTGTAGATTCTCAAACAGACATTTCCAGCAAAATACCGGCCTATAAGAAATAGCAGTAAGACTGCGTCTAAAACTCAGAGGGAACGTTTCTTTCAAACTGCTCTGCAGTGTGTTCGTTCACCAAAGGTCGTTGAATCTATGTTTGGATTCAGCGAGTTTGAAACACGTTTATTCTAGGAGCTGCATTTCGATATTCCAGAGTGTATGGGAGTAAATGCTGTAAAGAGAAATATCTGTTTCTAAAACCAAAACGGAGCTATCTAACAGAATGGTTGTGAATGTGTGCATTCAACTTAAAGGGTTAATCTGCTCTTCTTAGGCAGCAGTTTAGAAACCCTTTATATGCAAATTCTAAAATCAACATTTGCAGCAAAACACCAGCCTAAAAGAAGTAGCAGTAAGACTGCATCTATAACATAGAAGAAACGTTTTCTTCAAAATGCTCTGCTCTGTGTTCATTCACCTAAGAGTCTTGAGTATATATTCAGATTCAGCGAGTAAGAAACACGTTTCTTCCAGGAGCTGCATTTGCATATTCCAGAGTGTACTGGAGTATAAGGTTTAAAGTGAAATATCTGGTTCTAAAACAAACACGGAGCCATCTAACAGAATGGTTGTCACTGTGTGCATTCAGCTTATTGAGATAAACTGTTGTTTCTATGCAGCAGTTTAGAAAAGATTTTTGTGCAGATTCTAAAACAGACATTCCCAGCAAAATACCGGCCTCTAAGAAATAGCAATAAGACTGCGTCTAAAACTCAAATTAAACGTTTCTTTCAAACTGCTGTGCTGTGTGTTCGTTCACCTAAGGGAGTTGAATCTATGTTTAGATTCAGCGACTTAGAAACACGTCTATTCTGGGAGCTGCGTTTGGCTATTCCAGAATGAATGGGAGTATATGCTGTAACTAGAAACACAGGCTTCTAAAACCAAAACGGAGCTAGCTAACAGAATGATTGTGAATGAGGGCATTCAACTTAACGAATTAAACTGCTCCACTTAAGCAGCAGTTTACAAACCATTTATATGGAAATTCTAAAACCAACATTTCCAGGAAAACACCAGCCTAAAAGCAATAGCAGTTAACAGTGCATCTATAACATGGAAGAAATGTTTTTTTCAAACTCCTCTGCTGTGTGTTCATTCACCTAAGAGACTTCAATATATGCACAGATTCAGCGAGTTACAAACAGGTTTCTTCCAGGAGCTGCGTATGGATATATCAGAGTGTACTGGGGTACAAGATGTAAAGAGAAATATCTGATTATACTTAGAAACCCGTTTCTTTTAGGAGCTGCGTTTGGATATTCCAGAGTGAATGAGAGTATATGCTGTAAAGAGAAATAACTGCTTCTAAAACCAAAAGGCAGCTATCTAACTGAATGGTTGTCAATGCGTGCACTCAACTTCCAGAGATAAACCCGAGTGTGGATTCAGCAGTCTGCAAACACTTTCTGTGCAGAGTCCCAAAACAGGCGTTTTCAGTCCAATACCGGCATATGGAAGAAACAGCAGTAAGCCCAGGGAAATATCTGCTTCTAAATCCAAAACGCAGCTATCTAACAGAACGGTTGTCAATGTGTGCACTCAACTTCCAGAGTTAAACCCGTGTGTGGATTCAGCAGTCTGCAAACACTTTCTCTGCAGAGTCCCAAAACAGGCGTTTTCAGCCCATTACCGGCATATGGAAGAAACAGCAGTAAGCACAGGGAAATATCTGCTTCTAAATCCAAAACGCAGCTATCTAACAGAACGGTTGTCAATGTGTGCACTCAACTTCCAGAGTTAAACGTGTGTGTGGATTCAGCAGTCTGCAAACACTTTCTCTGCAGAGTCCCAAAACAGGCGTTTTCAGCCCTTTACCGGCATATGGAAGAAACAGCAGTAAGCACAGGGAACTATCTGCTTCTAAATCCAAAACGCAGCTATCTAACAGAACGGTTGTCAATGTGTGCACTCAACTTCCAGAGTTAAACCCGTGTGTGGATTCAGCAGTCTGCAAACACTTTCTCTGCAGAGTCCCCAAACAGGCGTTTTCAGCCCATTACCGGCATATGGAAGAAACAGCAGTAAGCACAGGGAAATATCTGCTTCTAAATCCAAAACGCAGCTATCTAACAGAACGGTTGTCAATGTGTGCACTCAACTTCCAGAGTTAAACCCGTGTGTGGATTCAGCAGTCTGCAAACACTTTCTCTGCAGAGTCTCAAAACAGGCGTTTCCGGCCCAGTACCGGCATATATAAGAAAGAGCATTAAGACTGCGTCTAAAACTCAGAAGAAACGTTTCTTTCAAACTGCTCGGCCTTGTGTTCTTTGGCCTAAGGGAGTTGAATCTATGTTTAGATTCAGCGAGATAGAAACACGTTTATTCTAGGAGCTGTCTTTGGATATTCCAGATTGAATGGGAGTATATGCTGTAAAGAGAAATATCTGTTTCTAAAACCAAAATGGATCTATCTAGCAGAGTGGTTGTGAATGTGTGCCTTCGGCTTAAAGAGGTAAACTGCTCTTCTCATGCAGCACTTTAGAAACCCTTTATATGCAAATACAGACCTTTCCAGCAAAACACCAGCCTATAGGAAATAGCAGTAAGACTGCATCTTTAACATGGAAGAAACTGTTTTCAAACTGCTCTGCTGTGTGTTCATTCATATAAGAGACTTGAATATATGTTCAGATTCAGCTAGTTAGCAACACGTTTCTTCCAGGAGCTGTGTTTGCCTATTCCAGAGTATACTGGAGTATAAGATGTAAAGACAAATGTCTCGTTCCAAAAGAAAAACGGATGATCTAATGGAATGGTTGTCAATGTGTGCATTCAACTTACTGAGCTAAACTGCTGTTTGTATGCAGCAGTTTAGAAAACATTTCTGTGTAGATTCTCAAACAGACATTTCCAGCAAAATACCGGCCTATAAGAAATAGCAGTAAGACTGCGTCTAAAACTCAGAGGGAACGTTTCTTTCAAACTGCTCTGCAGTGTGTTCGTTCACCAAAGGTCGTTGAATCTATGTTTGGATTCAGCGAGTTTGAAACACGTTTATTCTAGGAGCTGCATTTCGATATTCCAGAGTGTATGGGAGTAAATGCTGTAAAGAGAAATATCTGTTTCTAAAACCAAAACGGAGCTATCTAACAGAATGGTTGTGAATGTGTGCATTCAACTTAAAGGGTTAATCTGCTCTTCTTAGGCAGCAGTTTAGAAACCCTTTATATGCAAATTCTAAAATCAACATTTGCAGCAAAACACCAGCCTAAAAGAAGTAGCAGTAAGACTGCATCTATAACATAGAAGAAACGTTTTCTTCAACATGCTCTGCTCTGTGTTCATTCACCTAAGAGTCTTGAGTATATATTCAGATTCAGCGAGTAAGAAACACGTTTCTTCCAGGAGCTGCATTTGCATATTCCAGAGTGTACTGGAGTATAAGGTTTAAAGTGAAATATCTGGTTCTAAAACAAACACGGAGCCATCTAACAGAATGGTTGTCACTGTGTGCATTCAGCTTATTGAGATAAACTGTTGTTTCTATGCAGCAGTTTAGAAAAGATTTTTGTGCAGATTCTAAAACAGACATTCCCAGCAAAATACCGGCCTCTAAGAAATAGCAATAAGACTGCGTCTAAAACTCAAATAAAACGTTTCTTTCAAACTGCTGTGCTGTGTGTTCGTTCACCTAAGGGAGTTGAATCTATGTTTAGATTCAGCGACTTAGAAACACGTCTATTCTGGGAGCTGCGTTTGGCTATTCCAGAATGAATGGGAGTATATGCTGTAACTAGAAACACAGGCTTCTAAAACCAAAACGGAGCTAGCTAACAGAATGATTGTGAATGAGGGCATTCAACTTAACGAATTAAACTGCTCCACTTAAGCAGCAGTTTACAAACCATTTATATGGAAATTCTAAAACCAACATTTCCAGGAAAACACCAGCCTAAAAGCAATAGCAGTTAACAGTGCATCTATAACATGGAAGAAATGTTTTTTTCAAACTCCTCTGCTGTGTGTTCATTCACCTAAGAGACTTCAATATATGCACAGATTCAGCGAGTTACAAACAGGTTTCTTCCAGGAGCTGCGTATGGATATATCAGAGTGTACTGGGGTACAAGATGTAAAGAGAAATATCTGATTATATTTAGAAACCCGTTTCTTTTAGGAGCTGCGTTTGGATATTCCAGAGTGAATGAGAGTATATGCTGTAAAGAGAAATAACTGCTTCTAAAACCAAAAGGCATCTATCTAACTGAATGGTTGTCAATGCGTGCACTCAACTTCCAGAGATAAACCCGAGTGTGGATTCAGCAGTCTGCAAACACTTTCTGTGCAGAGTCCCAAAACAGGCGTTTTCAGCCCAATACCGGCATATGGAAGAAACAGCAGTAAGCACAGGGAAATATCTGCTTCTAAATCCAAAACGCAGCTATCTAACAGAACGGTTGTCAATGTGTGCACTCAACTTCCAGAGTTAAACCCGTGTGTGGATTCAGCAGTCTGCAAACACTTTCTCTGCAGAGTCCCAAAACAGGCGTTTTCAGCCCATTACCGGCATATGGAAGAAACAGCAGTAAGCACAGGGAAATATCTGCTTCTAAATCAAAAACGCAGCTATCTAACAGAACGGTTGTCAATGTGTGCACTCAACTTCCAGAGTTAAACCCGTGTGTGGATTCAGCAGTCTGCAAACACTTTCTCTGCAGAGTCCCAAAGCAGGCGTTTTCAGCCCATTACCGGCATATGGAAGAAACAGCAGTAAGCACAGGGAAATATCTGCTTCTAAATCCAAAACGCAGCTATCTAACAGAACGGTTGTCAATGTGTGCACTCAACTTCCAGAGTTAAACCCGTGTGTGTATTCAGCAGTCTGCAAACACCGTCTCTGCAGAGTCCCAAAACAGGCATTTTCAGCCCATTACCGGCATATGGAAGAAACAGCAGTAAGCACAGGGAAATATCTGCTTCTAAATCCAAAACGCAGCTATCTAACAGAACGGTTGTCAATGTGTGCACTCAACTTCCAGAGTTAAACCCGTGTGTGGATTCAGCAGTCTGCAAACACTTTCTCTGCAGAGTCCCAAAACAGGCGTTTTCGGCCCTTTACCGGCATATGGAAGAAACAGCAGTAAGCACAGGGAAATATCTGCTTCTAAATCCAAAACGCAGCTATCTAACAGAACGGTTGTCAATGTGTGCACTCAACTTCCAGAGTTAAACCCGTGTGTGGATTCAGCAGTCTGCAAACACTTTCTGTGTAGAGTCTCAAAACAGGCCTTTCCGGCCCAATACCGGCATATATAAGAAAGAGCATTAAGACTGCGTCTAAAACTCAGAAGAAACGTTTCTTTCAAACTGCTCGGCCTTGTGTTCTTTGACCTAAGGGAGTTGAATCTATGTTTAGATTCAGCGAGATAGAAACACGTTTATTCTAGGAGCTGTCTTTGGATATTCCAGATTGAATGGGAGTATATGCTGTAAAGAGAAATATCTGTTTCTAAAACCAAAATGGATCTATCTAGCAGAGTGGTTGTGAATGTGTGCCTTCGGCTTAAAGAGGTAAACTGCTCTTCTCATGCAGCACTTTAGAAACCCTTTATATGCAAATACAGACCTTTCCAGCAAAACACCAGCCTATAGGAAATAGCAGTAAGACTGCATCTTTAACATGGAAGAAACTGTTTTCAAACTGCTCTGCTGTGTGTTCATTCATATAAGAGACTTGAATATATGTTCAGATTCAGCTAGTTAGCAACACGTTTCTTCCAGGAGCTGTGTTTGCCTATTCCAGAGTATACTGGAGTATAAGATGTAAAGACAAATGTCTCGTTCCAAAAGAAAAACGGATGATCTAATGGAATGGTTGTCAATGTGTGCATTCAACTTACTGAGCTAAACTGCTGTTTGTATGCAGCAGTTTAGAAAACATTTCTGTGTAGATTCTCAAACAGACATTTCCAGCAAAATACCGGCCTATAAGAAATAGCAGTAAGACTGCGTCTAAAACTCAGAGGGAACGTTTCTTTCAAACTGCTCTGCAGTGTGTTCGTTCACCAAAGGTCGTTGAATCTATGTTTGGATTCAGCGAGTTTGAAACACGTTTATTCTAGGAGCTGCATTTCGATATTCCAGAGTGTATGGGAGTAAATGCTGTAAAGAGAAATATCTGTTTCTAAAACCAAAACGGAGCTATCTAACAGAATGGTTGTGAATGTGTGCATTCAACTTAAAGGGTTAATCTGCTCTTCTTAGGCAGCAGTTTAGAAACCCTTTATATGCAAATTCTAAAATCAACATTTGCAGCAAAACACCAGCCTAAAAGAAGTAGCAGTAAGACTGCATCTATAACATAGAAGAAACGTTTTCTTCAACATGCTCTGCTCTGTGTTCATTCACCTAAGAGTCTTGAGTATATATTCAGATTCAGCGAGTAAGAAACACGTTTCTTCCAGGAGCTGCATTTGCATATTCCAGAGTGTACTGGAGTATAAGGTTTAAAGTGAAATATCTGGTTCTAAAACAAACACGGAGCCATCTAACAGAATGGTTGTCACTGTGTGCATTCAGCTTATTGAGATAAACTGTTGTTTCTATGCAGCAGTTTAGAAAAGATTTTTGTGCAGATTCTAAAACAGACATTCCCAGCAAAATACCGGCCTCTAAGAAATAGCAATAAGACTGCGTCTAAAACTCAAATAAAACGTTTCTTTCAAACTGCTGTGCTGTGTGTTCGTTCACCTAAGGGAGTTGAATCTATGTTTAGATTCAGCGACTTAGAAACACGTCTATTCTGGGAGCTGCGTTTGGCTATTCCAGAATGAATGGGAGTATATGCTGTAACTAGAAACACAGGCTTCTAAAACCAAAACGGAGCTAGCTAACAGAATGATTGTGAATGAGGGCATTCAACTTAACGAATTAAACTGCTCCACTTAAGCAGCAGTTTACAAACCATTTATATGGAAATTCTAAAACCAACATTTCCAGGAAAACACCAGCCTAAAAGCAATAGCAGTTAACAGTGCATCTATAACATGGAAGAAATGTTTTTTTCAAACTCCTCTGCTGTGTGTTCATTCACCTAAGAGACTTCAATATATGCACAGATTCAGCGAGTTACAAACAGGTTTCTTCCAGGAGCTGCGTATGGATATATCAGAGTGTACTGGGGTACAAGATATAAAGAGAAATATCTGATTATACTTAGAAACCCGTTTCTTTTAGGAGCTGCGTTTGGATATTCCAGAGTGAATGAGAGTATATACTGTAAAGAGAAATAACTGCTTCTAAAACCAAAAGGCAGCTATCTAACTGAATGGTTGTCAATGCGTGCACTCAACTTCCAGAGATAAACCCGAGTGTGGATTCAGCAGTCTGCAAACACTTTCTGTGCAGAGTCCCAAAACAGGCGTTTTCAGTCCAATACCGGCATATGGAAGAAACAGCAGTAAGCACAGGGGAATATCTGCTTCTAAATCCAAAACGCATCTATCTAACAGAACGGTTGTCAATGTGTGCACTCAACTTCCAGAGTTAAACCCGTGTGTGGATTCAGCAGTCTGCAAACACTGTCTCTGCAGAGTCCCAAAACAGGGGTTTTCAGCCCATTACCGGCATATGGAAGAAACAGCAGTAAGCACAGGGAAATATCTGCTTCTAAATCCAAAACGCAGCTATCTAACAGAACGGTTGTCAATGTGTGCACTCAACTTCCAGAGTTAAACCCGTGTGTGGATTCAGCAGTCTGCAAACACTTTCTCTGCAGAGTCCCAAAACAGGCGTTTTCAGCCCTTTACCGGCATATGGAAGAAACAGCAGTAAGCCCAGGGAAATATCTGCTTCTAAATCCAAAACGCAGCTATCTAACAGAACGGTTGTCAATGTGTGCACTCGACTTCCAGAGTTAAACCCGTGTGTGGATTCAGCAGTCTGCAAACACTTTCTCTGCAGAGTCCCAAAACAGGCGTTTTCAGCCCATTACCGGCATATGGAAGAAACAGCAGTAAGCACAGGGAAATATCTGCTTCTAAATCCAAAACGCAGCTATCTAACAGAACGGTTGTCAATGTGTGCACTCAACTTCCAGAGTTAAACCCGTGTGTGGATTCAGCAGTCTGCAAACATCTTCTCTGCAGAGTCCCAAAGCAGGCGTTTTCAGTCCATTACCGGCATATGGAAGAAACAGCAGTAAACACAGGGAAATATCTGCTTCTAAATCCAAAACGCAGCTATCTAACAGAACGGTTGTCAATGTGTGCACTCAACTTCCAGAGTTAGACCCGTGTGTGGATTCAGCAGTCTGCAAACACTTTCTCTGCAGAGTCCCAAAACAGGCGTTTTCAGCCCATTACCGGCATAAGGAAGAAACAGCAGTAAGCACAGGGAAATATCTGCTTCTAAATCCAAAACGCAGCTATCTAACAGAACGGTTGTCAATGTGTGCACTCAACTTCCAGACTTAAACCCGTGTGTGCATTCAGCAGTCTGCAAACACTTTCTCTGCAGAGTCCCCAAACAGGCGTTTTCAGCCCATTACCGGCATATGGAAGAAACAGCAGTAAGCACAGGGAAATATCTGCTTCTAAATCCAAAACGCAGCTATCTAACAGAACGGTTTTCAATGTGTGCACTCAACTTCCAGAGATAAACCCGTGTGTGGATTCAGCAGTCTGCAAACACTTTCTCTGCAGAGTCCCCAAACAGGCGTTTTCAGTCCATTACCGGCATATGGAAGAAACAGCAGTAAGAACAGGGAAATATCTGCTTCTAAATCCAAAACGCAGCTATCTAACAGAACGGTTGTCAATGTGTGCACTCAACTTCCAGAGTTAAACCCGTGTGTGGATTCAGCAGTCTGCAAACACTTTCTCTGCAGAGTCCCCAAACAGGCGTTTTCAGCCCTTTACCGGCATATGGAAGAAACAGCAGTAAGCACAGGGAAATATCTGCTTCTAAATCCAAAACGCAGCTATCTAACAGAACGGTTGTCAATGTGTGCACTCAACTTCCAGAGTTAAACCCGTGTGTGGATTCAGCAGTCTGCAAACACTTTCTGTGCAGAGTCTCAAAACAGGCCTTTCCGGCCCAGTACCGGCATATATAAGAAAGAGCATTAAGACTGCGTCTAAAACTCAGAAGAAACGTTTCTTTCAAACTGCTCGGCCTTGTGTTCTTTGACCTAAGGGAGTTGAATCTATGTTTAGATTCAGCGAGATAGAAACACGTTTATTCTAGGAGCTGTCTTTGGATATTCCAGATTGAATGGGAGTATATGCTGTAAAGAGAAATATCTGTTTCTAAAACCAAAATGGATCTATCTAGCAGAGTGGTTGTGAATGTGTGCCTTCGGCTTAAAGAGGTAAACTGCTCTTCTCATGCAGCACTTTAGAAACCCTTTATATGCAAATACAGACCTTTCCAGCAAAACACCAGCCTATAGGAAATAGCAGTAAGACTGCATCTTTAACATGGAAGAAACTGTTTTCAAACTGCTCTGCTGTGTGTTCATTCATATAAGAGACTTGAATATATGTTCAGATTCAGCTAGTTAGCAACACGTTTCTTCCAGGAGCTGTGTTTGCCTATTCCAGAGTATACTGGAGTATAAGATGTAAAGACAAATGTCTCGTTCCAAAAGAAAAACGGATGATCTAATGGAATGGTTGTCAATGTGTGCATTCAACTTACTGAGCTAAACTGCTGTTTGTATGCAGCAGTTTAGAAAACATTTCTGTGTAGATTCTCAAACAGACATTTCCAGCAAAATACCGGCCTATAAGAAATAGCAGTAAGACTGCGTCTAAAACTCAGAGGGAACGTTTCTTTCAAACTGCTCTGCAGTGTGTTCGTTCACCAAAGGTCGTTGAATCTATGTTTGGATTCAGCGAGTTTGAAACACGTTTATTCTAGGAGCTGCATTTCGATATTCCAGAGTGTATGGGAGTAAATGCTGTAAAGAGAAATATCTGTTTCTAAAACCAAAACGGAGCTATCTAACAGAATGGTTGTGAATGTGTGCATTCAACTTAAAGGGTTAATCTGCTCTTCTTAGGCAGCAGTTTAGAAACCCTTTATATGCAAATTCTAAAATCAACATTTGCAGCAAAACACCAGCCTAAAAGAAGTAGCAGTAAGACTGCATCTATAACATAGAAGAAACGTTTTCTTCAACATGCTCTGCTCTGTGTTCATTCACCTAAGAGTCTTGAGTATATATTCAGATTCAGCGAGTAAGAAACACGTTTCTTCCAGGAGCTGCATTTGCATATTCCAGAGTGTACTGGAGTATAAGGTTTAAAGTGAAATATCTGGTTCTAAAACAAACACGGAGCCATCTAACAGAATGGTTGTCACTGTGTGCATTCAGCTTATTGAGATAAACTGTTGTTTCTATGCAGCAGTTTAGAAAAGATTTTTGTGCAGATTCTAAAACAGACATTCCCAGCAAAATACCGGCCTCTAAGAAATAGCAATAAGACTGCGTCTAAAACTCAAATAAAACGTTTCTTTCAAACTGCTGTGCTGTGTGTTCGTTCACCTAAGGGAGTTGAATCTATGTTTAGATTCAGCGACTTAGAAACACGTCTATTCTGGGAGCTGCGTTTGGCTATTCCAGAATGAATGGGAGTATATGCTGTAACTAGAAACACAGGCTTCTAAAACCAAAACGGAGCTAGCTAA
>NW_026989678.1:0-13474 GCF_030222135.1 Aotus nancymaae | reverse complement strand
CAGAGTTACACTCATGTGTCGATTCAGCAATTTTCAACACCGTTCTGTGCAGAATCCCAAAACTGGCATTTCCAGCCCAACAACGGCATAAGTACGAAACAGCAGTAAGACTTCGTCTAAAACTCAGGAGAAACGTTTCCTTGAAACTGTTCTGCTGTACGATCGTTTACCTAAGAGAGTTGAATCTATGTTTAGATTCAGCGAGTTAGAAACACGTTTCTTCTTGGAGCTGCGTTTTGATATTCCCGAGTGAATGGGACTTAGGTCTGTACAGAGAAATATCTGATTCTAAAACCAAAACGGACCTATCTAACTGAAATGACTGTCAATTTGTGCATTCAACTGACAGAGTTAAACTGATGTGTGATTTAGCAGTTTGCAAACACTTTCTGTGCAGAATCCCAAAACCGACATTTCCAGCCCAACAACGGCATATGTACGAAACAGCAGTAAAACTTCGTCCTAAAACTCAGGAGAAAGGTTTCCTTGAAACTGATCTTCTGTGCGTTCATTCACCTAAGAGAGTTGAATCTATGTTTAGATTCAGCGAGTTAGAAACACGTTTCTTGTAGGAGCTGCGTTGGGATATTCCCGAGTGAATGGGACCATAGGCTGTACAGAGAAATATCTGTTTCTAAAAGCCATACGGAGGTATCTAACTGAATAGTTGTCAATGTGAGCATTCAACACAGAGAGTTAAACTCATGTGTGGATTCAGGAATTGCAAACCCTTTCTGTGCAGAATCCCAAAACCGGCATTTCCAGTCCAATGCCGACATTTGTGCAAAACAGCAGTAAGGCTTCGTCTAAAAGTCAGGAGAAAGGTTTTCTTGAAACTTCTCTGCTGTGCATTCGTTCACCTAAGAGAGTTGAAATCTATGTTTAGATTCAGCGAGGTTACAAACACGTTTCTTCTAGGAGCTGCGTTTTTGATATCCCGAGTGAATGGGACTCAGGTCTATTCAGAGAAATATCTGCTTCTAAAACCAAAACGGAGCTATCTAACTGAAGGACTGTCAATGTGTGCATTCAACTGACAGAGTTAAACTCATGTGTGGATTTAGCAGCTTGAAAAACCCCTTTCTGTGCAGAATCCCAAAACTGGCATTTCCAGCCCAATACAGGCATATGTACGAAACAGCTGTAAGACTTCGTCTAAAACTCAGGAGAACCGTTTACTTGAAACTGATCTTCTGTGCGTTCGTTCACCTAAGAGAGTTGAATCTATGTTTAGATTCAGCGAGTTAGAAACACGTTTCTTCTAGGAGCTGCGTTGGGATATTCCGGAGTGAATGGGACATAGGCTGTAGAGAGAAACACCTGCTTCTAAAACCAAAACGGAGGTATCTAAATGAATAGTTGTTAATGTGTGCATTCAACTCACAGAGCTAAACTCATGTGTGGATTCAGCCGTTTGCAAACCCTTTCTGTGCAGAATCCCAAAACCGGCATTTCCAGCCCAATACTGGCATATATACGAAACCACAGTAAGACTTCGTCTAAAACTCAGGAGAAATGTTTCCCTGAAACTGCTCTGCTGTGCGTTCGTTCACCTAAGAGAGTTGTATCTATGTTTAGTTTCAGCGAGATAGTAACACGTTTTTCTAGGAGCTGCGTTGGGATATTCCCGAGTGAATGGGACCGTAGGTTGTACAGAGAAATATCTGCTTCTAAAACGAAAAGGGAGCTATCTAACTGAATGGTTGTCAATGTGCGCATTCAACTGACAGAGTTAAACTCATGTGTCGAATCAGCAGTTTGCAAACACTTTCTGTACAGAATCCCAAAACAGGCATATCCAGCCCAATACCGGCATGTGTACGAAACGGCAGTAAGACTTCGTCTGAAACTCCGGAGAAAGGTTTCCTTGAAACTGATCTTCTGTGCGTTCGTTCACCAAAGAGAGTTGAATCTATGTTTAGATTCAGCGGGTTAGAAACACGTTTCTTCCAGGAGCTGCATTGGGATATTCCCAAGTAAAGTGGAGCACAGGCTGTACAGAGAAATATCTGCTTCTAAAACCAAAACGAATCTATCTAACTGAATGGTTGTCAATGGGACAACCCATTATTCATTCATATGTGGATTAAACTCATATGTGGATTCAGCAGTTTGCCAACCTTTTCTGTGCAGAATCCCAAACCTGGCATTTCCAGCCCAATACTGGCATATGTAGAAAACAGCAGTAAGTCTTCGTCTAAAACTCAGGAGAAACGTTTCCTTGAAACTGCTCTGCTGTGCGTTCGTTAACCTAAGTGAGTTGATTCTATGTTTAGGTTCAACCAGTTAGAAAGACGTTTCATGTAGGAGCTGTGTTGGGATATTCCAGAGTGAATGGGAGCATAGGCTGTACAGAGAAAAATCTGGTTATAAAACCAAAACGGAGCAATCCGACTGAATGGTTGTCAATATGTGCATTCAACTGTCAGAGTTAAACTCACGTGTGGATTCAGCAGATTGCAAACGCTTTCTGTGCAGAATCCCAAAACTGGCATTTCCTGCTCAATACCAGCATATGTACGAAACAGCAGTAAGACATTGTCTAAAACGTAGGAGAAAAGTTTCCTTGAAACTGCTCTGCTGTGTGATCGTTCACCTAATAGAGATGAATGTATGTTTAGATTCAGCGAGTTAGAGACAAGTTTCTTCTAGGAGCTGCATTTTGATATTCCCGAGTGAATGCGACCATAGGCTGTACAGAGAAATATTTGCTTCTAAAACCAAAACGGAGCTATCTAACTGAATGAGTGTCAATGTGTGCATTCAACTGACAGAGTTAAACTCATGTGTGGATTCAGCAGTTTGAAAACCCTTTCTGTGCAGAACCGAAAACTGGCATTTCCAGCCCAATACCGGAATATATGAAACATCAGTAAGACATCGTCTCAAACTCCGGAGAAACGTTTCCTTGAAACTGATCTTCTGTGCGTTTGTTCACCTAAGAGAGTTGAATCTATGTTTAGATTCAGCGAGTTTGAAACAGTTTTCTTCCAGGAGCTGCGTTGGGATATTCCCGAGTCAATGGGACCATAGGCTGTACAGAGAAATATCTGCTTCTAAAAGCAAAACGGAGGTATCTACCTGAATAGCTGTCAATGTGTGCATTCAACTCAGAGAGTTAATCTCATGTGTGGATTCAGCAATTTGCAAACCCTTTCTGTGTACAATCCCAAATTCGGGATTGCCGGCGCAATACCGGCCTATATACGAAACCACAGTAAGACTTCGTCTAAAAGTCAGGAGAAACGTTTCCTTGAAACTGCTCTGCTGTGTGTACGTTCACCTAAGAGAGTTGAATCTATGTTTAGATTCAGCGAGTTAGTAACACGTTTCTTCTAGGAGCTGCTTTGGAATCTTCTCGAGTGAATTTGACCATAGGCTGTATAGAGAAATATCTGCTTCTAAAACGAAAAGGGAGCTATCTAACTGAATGGTTGTCAATGTGTGCATTCAACTGGCAGAGATAAACTCATGTGTGGATTCAGCAGTTTTCAAACCCTTTCTGTGCAGAATCCCAAAACTGGCATTTCCAGCCCAATACCGGCATATGTACGAATCAGCAGTAAGACTTCGTCTGAAACTCAGGAGAAAGGTTTCCTTGAACCTGATCTTCTGTGCGTTCATTCACCTAAGAGAGTTGAATCTATGTTTCGATTCAGCGAGTTAGAAACACGTTTCTTCTAGGAGCTGCTTTGGGATTTTCCCGAGTGAATGGGACTCAGGGCTGCACAGAGAAATAACTGCTTCTAAAAACAAATCGGAGCTATCTAACTGAAAGGTTGTCAATGTGTGCATTCAACTGGCAGAGTTAAACTCATGTGTGGAATCAGCAGTTTGCAAACACTTTCTGTGCAGAATCCCAAAACTGGCATTTCCAGCCCAATACCGGCATATGTACAAAAGGGCAGTAAGATTTCGTCTGAAACTCAGGAGAATCGTTTCCTTGAAACTGCCCTGCTGTGCATTCATTCACCTAAGAGAGTTGAATCTATGTTTGTATTCAGCGAGTTAATAACACGTTTCTTCTAGGAGCTGCGTTGGGATATTCCCGAGTGAATGCGCACATAGACTGTACAGAGAAATATCTGCTTCGAAAACCAAAATGGAGCCATCTAACTGAATGGTTGTCAATGTGTGCATTCAACTGACAGAGTTACACTCATGTGTCGATTCAGCAATTTTCAACACCGTTCTGTGCAGAATCCCAAAACTGGCATTTCCAGCCCAACAACGGCATAAGTACGAAACAGCAGTAAGACTTCGTCTAAAACTCAGGAGAAACGTTTCCTTGAAACTGTTCTGCTGTACGATCGTTTACCTAAGAGAGTTGAATCTATGTTTAGATTCAGCGAGTTAGAAACACGTTTCTTCTTGGAGCTGCGTTTTGATATTCCCGAGTGAATGGGACTTAGGTCTGTACAGAGAAATATCTGATTCTAAAACCAAAACGGACCTATCTAACTGAATGACTGTCAATTTGTGCATTCAACTGACAGAGTTAAACTGATGTGTGGATTTAGCAGTTTGCAAACACTTTCTGTGCAGAATCCCAAAACCGACATTTCCAGCCCAACAACGGCATATGTACGAAACAGCAGTAAAACTTCGTCTAAAACTCAGGAGAAAGGTTTCCTTGAAACTGATCTTCTGTGCGTTCATTCACCTAAGAGAGTTGAATCTATGTTTAGATTCAGCGAGTTAGAAACACGTTTCTTGTAGGAGCTGCGTTGGGATATTCCCGAGTGAATGGGACCATAGGCTGTACAGAGAAATATCTGTTTCTAAAAGCCATACGGAGGTATCTAACTGAATAGTTGTCAATGTGAGCATTCAACACAGAGAGTTAAACTCATGTGTGGATTCAGGAATTTGCAAACCCTTTCTGTGCAGAATCCCAAAACCGGCATTTCCAGTCCAATGCCGACATTTGTGCAAAACAGCAGTAAGGCTTCGTCTAAAAGTCAGGAGAAAGGTTTTCTTGAAACTTCTCTGCTGTGCATTCGTTCACCTAAGAGAGTTGAATCTATGTTTAGATTCAGCGAGTTACAAACACGTTTCTTCTAGGAGCTGCGTTTTGATATTCCCGAGTGAATGGGACTCAGGTCTTTTCAGAGAAATATCTGCTTCTAAAACCAAAACGGAGCTATCTAACTGAAGGACTGTCAATGTGTGCATTCAACTGACAGAGTTAAACTCATGTGTGGATTTAGCAGCTTGAAAACCCTTTCTGTGCAGAATCCCAAAACTGGCATTTCCAGCCCAATACAGGCATATGTACGAAACAGCTGTAAGACTTCGTCTAAAACTCAGGAGAACCGTTTACTTGAAACTGATCTTCTGTGCGTTCGTTCACCTAAGAGAGTTGAATCTATGTTTAGATTCAGCGAGTTAGAAACACGTTTCTTCTAGGAGCTGCGTTGGGATATTCCGGAGTGAATGGGACCATAGGCTGTAGAGAGAAACACCTGCTTCTAAAACCAAAACGGAGGTATCTAAATGAATAGTTGTTAATGTGTGCATTCAACTCACAGAGCTAAACTCATGTGTGGATTCAGCCGTTTGCAAACCCTTTCTGTGCAGAATCCCAAAACCGGCATTTCCAGCCCAATACTGGCATATATACGAAACCACAGTAAGACTTCGTCTAAAACTCAGGAGAAACGTTTCCCTGAAACTGCTCTGCTGTGCGTTCGTTCACCTAAGAGAGTTGTATCTATGTTTAGTTTCAGCGAGATAGTAACACGTTTTTCTAGGAGCTGCGTTGGGATATTCCCGAGTGAATGGGACCGTAGGTTGTACAGAGAAATATCTGCTTCTAAAACGAAAAGGGAGCTATCTAACTGAATGGTTGTCAATGTGCGCATTCAACTGACAGAGTTAAACTCATGTGTCGAATCAGCAGTTTGCAAACACTTTCTGTACAGAATCCCAAAACAGGCATATCCAGCCCAATACCGGCATGTGTACGAAACGGCAGTAAGACTTCGTCTGAAACTCCGGAGAAAGGTTTCCTTGAAACTGATCTTCTGTGCGTTCGTTCACCAAAGAGAGTTGAATCTATGTTTAGATTCAGCGGGTTAGAAACACGTTTCTTCCAGGAGCTGCATTGGGATATTCCCAAGTAAAGTGGAGCACAGGCTGTACAGAGAAATATCTGCTTCTAAAACCAAAACGAATCTATCTAACTGAATGGTTGTCAATGGGACAACCCATTATTCATTCATATGTGGATTAAACTCATATGTGGATTCAGCAGTTTGCCAACCTTTTCTGTGCAGAATCCCAAACCTGGCATTTCCAGCCCAATACTGGCATATGTAGAAAACAGCAGTAAGTCTTCGTCTAAAACTCAGGAGAAACGTTTCCTTGAAACTGCTCTGCTGTGCGTTCGTTAACCTAAGTGAGTTGATTCTATGTTTAGGTTCAACCAGTTAGAAAGACGTTTCTTGTAGGAGCTGTGTTGGGATATTCCAGAGTGAATGGGAGCATAGGCTGTACAGAGAAAAATCTGGTTATAAAACCAAAACGGAGCAATCCGACTGAATGGTTGTCAATATGTGCATTCAACTGTCAGAGTTAAACTCACGTGTGGATTCAGCAGATTGCAAACGCTTTCTGTGCAGAATCCCAAAACTGGCATTTCCTGCTCAATACCAGCATATGTACGAAACAGCAGTAAGACATTGTCTAAAACGTAGGAGAAAAGTTTCCTTGAAACTGCTCTGCTGTGTGATCGTTCACCTAATAGAGATGAATGTATGTTTAGATTCAGCGAGTTAGAGACACGTTTCTTCTAGGAGCTGCATTTTGATATTCCCGAGTGAATGCGACCATAGGCTGTACAGAGAAATATTTGCTTCTAAAACCAAAACGGAGCTATCTAACTGAATGAGTGTCAATGTGTGCATTCAACTGACAGAGTTAAACTCATGTGTGGATTCAGCAGTTTGAAAACCCTTTCTGTGCAGAAACCGAAAACTGGCATTTCCAGCCCAATACCGGAATATATGAAACATCAGTAAGACATCGTCTCAAACTCCGGAGAAACGTTTCCTTGAAACTGATCTTCTGTGCGTTTGTTCACCTAAGAGAGTTGAATCTATGTTTAGATTCAGCGAGTTTGAAACAGTTTTCTTCCAGGAGCTGCGTTGGGATATTCCCGAGTCAATGGGACCATAGGCTGTACAGAGAAATATCTGCTTCTAAAAGCAAAACGGAGGTATCTACCTGAATAGCTGTCAATGTGTGCATTCAACTCAGAGAGTTAATCTCATGTGTGGATTCAGCAATTTGCAAACCCTTTCTGTGTACAATCCCAAATTCGGGATTGCCGGCGCAATACCGGCCTATATACGAAACCACAGTAAGACTTCGTCTAAAAGTCAGGAGAAACGTTTCCTTGAAACTGCTCTGCTGTGTGTACGTTCACCTAAGAGAGTTGAATCTATGTTTAGATTCAGCGAGTTAGTAACACGTTTCTTCTAGGAGCTGCTTTGGAATCTTCTCGAGTGAATTTGACCATAGGCTGTATAGAGAAATATCTGCTTCTAAAACGAAAAGGGAGCTACCTAACTGAACGGTTGTCAATGTGTGCATTCAACTGGCAGAGATAAACTCATGTGTGGATTCAGCAGTTTTCAAACCCTTTCTGTGCAGAATCCCAAAACTGGCATTTCCAGCCCAATACCGGCATATGTACGAATCAGCAGTAAGACTTCGTCTGAAACTCAGGAGAAAGGTTTCCTTGAACCTGATCTTCTGTGCGTTCATTCACCTAAGAGAGTTGAATCTATGTTTCGATTCAGCGAGTTAGAAACACGTTTCTTCTAGGAGCTGCTTTGGGATTTTCCCGAGTGAATGGGACTCAGGGCTGCACAGAGAAATAACTGCTTCTAAAAACAAATCGGAGCTATCTAACTGAAAGGTTGTCAATGTGTGCATTCAACTGGCAGAGTTAAACTCATGTGTGGAATCAGCAGTTTGCAAACACTTTCTGTGCAGAATCCCAAAACTGGCATTTCCAGCCCAATACCGGCATATGTACAAAAGGGCAGTAAGATTTCGTCTGAAACTCAGGAGAATCGTTTCCTTGAAACTGCCCTGCTGTGCGTTCATTCACCTAAGAGAGTTGAATCTATGTTTGTATTCAGCGAGTTAATAACACGTTTCTTCTAGGAGCTGCGTTGGGATATTCCCGAGTGAATGCGCACATAGACTGTACAGAGAAATATCTGCTTCGAAAACCAAAATGGAGCCATCTAACTGAATGGTTGTCAATGTGTGCATTCAACTGACAGAGTTACACTCATGTGTTGATTCAGCAATTTTCAACACCGTTCTGTGCAGAATCCCAAAACTGGCATTTCCAGCCCAACAACGGCATAAGTACGAAACAGCAGTAAGACTTCGTCTAAAACTCAGGAGAAACGTTTCCTTGAAACTGTTCTGCTGTACGATCGTTTACCTAAGAGAGTTGAATCTATGTTTAGATTCAGCGAGTTAGAAACACGTTTCTTCTTGGAGCTGCGTTTTGATATTCCCGAGTGAATGGGACTTAGGTCTGTACAGAGAAATATCTGATTCTAAAACCAAAACGGACCTATCTAACTGAATGACTGTCAATTTGTGCATTCAACTGACAGAGTTAAACTGATGTGTGGATTTAGCAGTTTGCAAACACTTTCTGTGCAGAATCCCAAAACCGACATTTCCAGCCCAACAACGGCATATGTACGAAACAGCAGTAAAACTTCGTCTAAAACTCAGGAGAAAGGTTTCCTTGAAACTGATCTTCTGTGCGTTCATTCACCTAAGAGAGTTGAATCTATGTTTAGATTCAGCGAGTTAGAAACACGTTTCTTGTAGGAGCTGCGTTGGGATATTCCCGAGTGAATGGGACCATAGGCTGTACAGAGAAATATCTGTTTCTAAAAGCCATACGGAGGTATCTAACTGAATAGTTGTCAATGTGAGCATTCAACACAGAGAGTTAAACTCATGTGTGGATTCAGGAATTTGCAAACCCTTTCTGTGCAGAATCCCAAAACCGGCATTTCCAGTCCAATGCCGACATTTGTGCAAAACAGCAGTAAGGCTTCGTCTAAAAGTCAGGAGAAAGGTTTTCTTGAAACTTCTCTGCTGTGCATTCGTTCACCTAAGAGAGTTGAATCTATGTTTAGATTCAGCGAGTTACAAACACGTTTCTTCTAGGAGCTGCGTTTTGATATTCCCGAGTGAATGGGACTCAGGTCTTTTCAGAGAAATATCTGCTTCTAAAACCAAAACGGAGCTATCTAACTGAAGGACTGTCAATGTGTGCATTCAACTGACAGAGTTAAACTCATGTGTGGATTTAGCAGCTTGAAAACCCTTTCTGTGCAGAATCCCAAAACTGGCATTTCCAGCCCAATACAGGCATATGTACGAAACAGCTGTAAGACTTCGTCTAAAACTCAGGAGAACCGTTTACTTGAAACTGATCTTCTGTGCGTTCGTTCACCTAAGAGAGTTGAATCTATGTTTAGATTCAGCGAGTTAGAAACACGTTTCTTCTAGGAGCTGCGTTGGGATATTCCGGAGTGAATGGGACCATAGGCTGTAGAGAGAAACACCTGCTTCTAAAACCAAAACGGAGGTATCTAAATGAATAGTTGTTAATGTGTGCATTCAACTCACAGAGCTAAACTCATGTGTGGATTCAGCCGTTTGCAAACCCTTTCTGTGCAGAATCCCAAAACCGGCATTTCCAGCCCAATACTGGCATATATACGAAACCACAGTAAGACTTCGTCTAAAACTCAGGAGAAACGTTTCCCTGAAACTGCTCTGCTGTGCGTTCGTTCACCTAAGAGAGTTGTATCTATGTTTAGTTTCAGCGAGATAGTAACACGTTTTTCTAGGAGCTGCGTTGGGATATTCCCGAGTGAATGGGACCGTAGGTTGTACAGAGAAATATCTGCTTCTAAAACGAAAAGGGAGCTATCTAACTGAATGGTTGTCAATGTGCGCATTCAACTGACAGAGTTAAACTCATGTGTCGAATCAGCAGTTTGCAAACACTTTCTGTACAGAATCCCAAAACAGGCATATCCAGCCCAATACCGGCATGTGTACGAAACGGCAGTAAGACTTCGTCTGAAACTCCGGAGAAAGGTTTCCTTGAAACTGATCTTCTGTGCGTTCGTTCACCAAAGAGAGTTGAATCTATGTTTAGATTCAGCGGGTTAGAAACACGTTTCTTCCAGGAGCTGCATTGGGATATTCCCAAGTAAAGTGGAGCACAGGCTGTACAGAGAAATATCTGCTTCTAAAACCAAAACGAATCTATCTAACTGAATGGTTGTCAATGGGACAACCCATTATTCATTCATATGTGGATTAAACTCATATGTGGATTCAGCAGTTTGCCAACCTTTTCTGTGCAGAATCCCAAACCTGGCATTTCCAGCCCAATACTGGCATATGTAGAAAACAGCAGTAAGTCTTCGTCTAAAACTCAGGAGAAACGTTTCCTTGAAACTGCTCTGCTGTGCGTTCGTTAACCTAAGTGAGTTGATTCTATGTTTAGGTTCAACCAGTTAGAAAGACGTTTCTTGTAGGAGCTGTGTTGGGATATTCCAGAGTGAATGGGAGCATAGGCTGTACAGAGAAAAATCTGGTTATAAAACCAAAACGGAGCAATCCGACTGAATGGTTGTCAATATGTGCATTCAACTGTCAGAGTTAAACTCACGTGTGGATTCAGCAGATTGCGAACGCTTTCTGTGCAGAATCCCAAAACTGGCATTTCCTGCTCAATACCAGCATATGTACGAAACAGCAGTAAGACATTGTCTAAAACGTAGGAGAAAAGTTTCCTTGAAACTGCTCTGCTGTGTGATCGTTCACCTAATAGAGATGAATGTATGTTTAGATTCAGCGAGTTAGAGACACGTTTCTTCTAGGAGCTGCATTTTGATATTCCCGAGTGAATGCGACCATAGGCTGTACAGAGAAATATTTGCTTCTAAAACCAAAACGGAGCTATCTAACTGAATGAGTGTCAATGTGTGCATTCAACTGACAGAGTTAAACTCATGTGTGGATTCAGCAGTTTGAAAACCCTTTCTGTGCAGAAACCGAAAACTGGCATTTCCAGCCCAATACCGGAATATATGAAACATCAGTAAGACATCGTCTCAAACTCCGGAGAAACGTTTCCTTGAAACTGATCTTCTGTGCGTTTGTTCACCTAAGAGAGTTGAATCTATGTTTAGATTCAGCGAGTTTGAAACAGTTTTCTTCCAGGAGCTGCGTTGGGATATTCCCGAGTCAATGGGACCATAGGCTGTACAGAGAAATATCTGCTTCTAAAAGCAAAACGGAGGTATCTACCTGAATAGCTGTCAATGTGTGCATTCAACTCAGAGAGTTAATCTCATGTGTGGATTCAGCAATTTGCAAACCCTTTCTGTGTACAATCCCAAATTCGGGATTGCCGGCGCAATACCGGCCTATATACGAAACCACAGTAAGACTTCGTCTAAAAGTCAGGAGAAACGTTTCCTTGAAACTGCTCTGCTGTGTGTACGTTCACCTAAGAGAGTTGAATCTATGTTTAGATTCAGCGAGTTAGTAACACGTTTCTTCTAGGAGCTGCTTTGGAATCTTCTCGAGTGAATTTGACCATAGGCTGTATAGAGAAATATCTGCTTCTAAAACGAAAAGGGAGCTACCTAACTGAACGGTTGTCAATGTGTGCATTCAACTGGCAGAGATAAACTCATGTGTGGATTCAGCAGTTTTCAAACCCTTTCTGTGCAGAATCCCAAAACTGGCATTTCCAGCCCAATACCGGCATATGTACGAATCAGCAGTAAGACTTCGTCTGAAACTCAGGAGAAAGGTTTCCTTGAACCTGATCTTCTGTGCGTTCATTCACCTAAGAGAGTTGAATCTATGTTTCGATTCAGCGAGTTAGAAACACGTTTCTTCTAGGAGCTGCTTTGGGATTTTCCCGAGTGAATGGGACTCAGGGCTGCACAGAGAAATAACTGCTTCTAAAAACAAATCGGAGCTATCTAACTGAAAGGTTGTCAATGTGTGCATTCAACTGGCAGAGTTAAACTCATGTGTGGAATCAGCAGTTTGCAAACACTTTCTGTGCAGAATCCCAAAACTGGCATTTCCAGCCCAATACCGGCATATGTACAAAAGGGCAGTAAGATTTCGTCTGAAACTCAGGAGAATCGTTTCCTTGAAACTGCCCTGCTGTGCGTTCATTCACCTAAGAGAGTTGAATCTATGTTTGTATTCAGCGAGTTAATAACACGTTTCTTCTAGGAGCTGCGTTGGGATATTCCCGAGTGAATGCGCACATAGACTGTACAGAGAAATATCTGCTTCGAAAACCAAAATGGAGCCATCTAACTGAATGGTTGTCAATGTGTGCATTCAACTGACAGAGTTACACTCATGTGTCGATTCAGCAATTTTCAACACCGTTCTGTGCAGAATCCCAAAACTGGCATTTCCAGCCCAACAACGGCATAAGTACGAAACAGCAGTAAGACTTCGTCTAAAACTCAGGAGAAACGTTTCCTTGAAACTGTTCTGCTGTACGATCGTTTACCTAAGAGAGTTGAATCTATGTTTAGATTCAGCGAGTTAGAAACACGTTTCTTCTTGGAGCTGCGTTTTGATATTCCCGAGTGAATGGGACTTAGGTCTGTACAGAGAAATATCTGATTCTAAAACCAAAACGGACCTATCTAACTGAATGACTGTCAATTTGTGCATTCAACTGACAGAGTTAAACTGATGTGTGGATTTAGCAGTTTGCAAACACTTTCTGTGCAGAATCCCAAAACCGACATTTCCAGCCCAACAACGGCATATGTACGAAACAGCAGTAAAACTTCGTCTAAAACTCAGGAGAAAGGTTTCCTTGAAACTGATCTTCTGTGCGTTCATTCACCTAAGAGAGTTGAATCTATGTTTAGATTCAGCGAGTTAGAAACACGTTTCTTGTAGGAGCTGCGTTGGGATATTCCCGAGTGAATGGGACCATAGGCTGTACAGAGAAATATCTGTTTCTAAAAGCCATACGGAGGTATCTAACTGAATAGTTGTCAATGTGAGCATTCAACACAGAGAGTTAAACTCATGTGTGGATTCAGGAATTTGCAAACCCTTTCTGTGCAGAATCCCAAAACCGGCATTTCCAGTCCAATGCCGACATTTGTGCAAAACAGCAGTAAGGCTTCGTCTAAAAGTCAGGAGAAAGGTTTTCTTGAAACTTCTCTGCTGTGCATTCGTTCACCTAAGAGAGTTGAATCTATGTTTAGATTCAGCGAGTTACAAACACGTTTCTTCTAGGAGCTGCGTTTTGATATTCCCGAGTGAATGGGACTCAGGTCTTTTCAGAGAAATATCTGCTTCTAAAACCAAAACGGAGCTATCTAACTGAAGGACTGTCAATGTGTGCATTCAACTG
>NW_026989677.1:0-25333 GCF_030222135.1 Aotus nancymaae | reverse complement strand
ATCTGCTTCTAAAACCAAAACGGATCTATCTAACTGAATGGTTGTCAATGTGTGCATTCAACTGACAGAGTTAAACTCACGTGTGGATTCAGCGGTTTGCAAACCCTTTCTGTGCACAATCCCAAAACCGGTATTTCCAGCCCAATGCCGGCATACGTACTAAACAGCAGGAAACTTCGTCTAAAACTCAGGAGAAACGTTTCCTTGAAACTGCTCTGCTGTGCGTTCGTTCACCTAAGAGAGTTGAATCTATGTAGAGATTCAGCGAGTCAGAAACACGTTTCTTCCAGGAGCTGCGTTGGGATATTCCCGAGTGAATGGGACCATAGGCTGTACAGAGAAATATCTGCTTCTAAAACCAAAACGGAGCTATCTAACTGAATGGTTGTCAATGTGTGCATTCAACTGACAGAGTTAAACTCACGTGTGGATTCAGCGGTTTGCAAACCCTTTCTGTGTAGAATCCCAAAACCGGTATTTCCAGCCCAATGCCGGCATCCGTACTAAACAGCAGGAAACATCGTCTAAAACTCACGAGAAACGTTTACTTGAAGCTGCTCTGCTGTGCGTTCGTTCACCTAAGAGAGTTGAATCTATGTTGAGATTCAGCGAGTCAGAAACACGTTTCTTCCAGGAGCTGCGTTGGGATATTCTCGAGTGAATGGGACCATAGGCTGTACAGAGAAATATCTGCTTCTAAAACCAAAAGGGTGTTATCAAACTGAATGGTTGTCAATGTGTGCATTCAACTGACAGAGTTAAACTCACGTGTGGATTCAGCGGTTTGCAAACCCTTTCTGTGCAGAATCCCAAAACCGGTATTTCCAGCCCAATGCCGGCATACGTACTAAACAGCAGGAAACTTCGTCTAAAACTCAGGAGAAACGTTTCCTTGAAACTGCTCTGCTGTGCGTTCGTTCACCTAAGAGAGTTGAATCTATGTTGAGATTCAGCGAGTCAGAACCACGTTTCTTCTAGGAGCTGCGTTGGTATATTCCTGAGTGAATGGGACCATAGTCTGTACAGAGAAATATCTGCTTCTAAAACCAAAACGGAGCTTTCTAACTGGATGGTTGTCAATGTGTGCATTCAACTGACAAAGTTAAAGTCACGTGTGGATTCAGCGGTTTGCAAACCCTTTCTGTGCAGAATCCCAAAACCGGTATTTCCAGCCCAATGCCGGCATCCGTACTAAACAGCAGGAAACTTCGTCTAAAACTCAGGAGAAACGTTTCCTTGAAACTGCTCTGCTGTGCGTTCGTTCACCTAAGAGAGTTGAATCTATGTTGAGATTCAGCGAGTCAGAAACACGTTTCTTCCAGGAGCTGCGTTGGGATATTCCGGAGTGAATGGGACCATAGGCTGTACAGAGAAATATCTTCTTCTAAAACCAAAAGGGTGTTATCAAACTGAATGGTTGTCAATGTGTGCATTCAACTGACAGAGTTAAACTCACGTGTGGATTCAGCGGTTTGCAAACCCTTTCTGTGCAGAATCCCAAAACCGGTATTTCCAGCCCAATGCCGGCATCCATACTAAACAGCAGGAAACTTCGTCTAAAACTCAGGAGAAACGTTTCCTTGAAACTGCTCTGCTGTGCGTTCGTTCACCTAAGAGAGTTGAATCTATGTTGAGATTCAGCGAGTCAGAAACACGTTTCTTCCAGGAGCTGCGTTGGGATATTCCCGAGTGAATGGGACCATAGGCTGTACAGAGAAATATCTGCTTCTAAAACCAAAACGGAGCTATCTAACTGAATGGTTGTCAATGTGAGCATTCAACTGACAGAGTTAAACTCACGTGTGGATTCAGCGGTTTACAAACCCTTTCTGTGCAGAATCCCAAAACCGGTATTTCCAGCCCAATGCGGGCATCCGTACTAAACAGCAGGAAACTTCGTGTAAAACTCAGGAGAAAAGTTTCCTTGAAACTGCTCTGCTGTGCGTTCGTTCACCTAAGAGAGTTGAATCTATGTTGAGATTCAGCGAGTCAGAAACACGTTTCTTCTAGGAGCTGCGTTGGGAAAATCCCGAGTGAATGGGACCATATGCTGTACAGAGAAATATCTGCTTCTAAAACCAAAACGGATCTATCTAACTGAATGGTTGTCAATGTGTGCATTCAACTGACAGAGTTAAACTCACGTGTGGATTCAGCGGTTTGCAAACCCTTTCTGTGCAGAATCCCAAAACCGGTATTTCCAGCCCAATGCCGGCATCCATACTAAACAGCAGGAAACTTCGTCTAAAACTCAGGAGAAACGTTTCCTTGAAACTGCTCTGCTGTGCGTTCGTTCACCTAAGAGAGTTGAATCTATGTTGAAATTCAGCGAGTCAGAAACACGTTTCTTCCAGGAGCTGCGTTGGGATATTCCCGAGTGAATGGGACCATAGGCTGTACAGAGAAATATCTGCTTCTAAAACCAAAAGGGTGTTATCAAATGGAATGGTTGACAATGTGTGCATTCAACTGACAGAGTTAAACTCACGTGTGGATTCAGCGGTTTGCAAACCCTTTCTGTGCAGAATCCCAAAACCGGTATTTCCAGCCCAATGCCGGCATCCGTACTAAACAGCAGGAAACTTCGTCTGAAACTCAGGAGAAAAGTTTCCTTGAAACTGCTCTGCTGTGCGTTCGTTCACCTAAGAGAGTTGAATCTATGTTGAGATTCAGCGAGACAGAAACACGTTTCTTCTAGGAGCTGCGTTGGGATATTCCCGAGTGAATGGGACCATAGGCTGTACAGAGAAATATCTGCTTCTAAAACCAAAACGGAGGTATCTAACTGAATGGTTGTCAATGTGTGCATTCAACTGACAGAGTTAAACTCACGTGTGGATTCAGCGGTTTGCAAACCCTTTCTGTGCAGAATCCGAAAACCGGTATTTCCTGCCCAATGCAGGCATCCGTACTAAACAGCAGGAAACTTCGTCTAAAACTCAGGAGAAACGTTTCCTTGAAACTGCTCTGCTGTGCGTTCGTTCACTTAAGAGAGTTGAATCTATGTTGAGATTCAGCGAGTCAGAAACACGTTTCTTCTAGGAGCTGCGTTGGGATATTCCCGAGTGAATGGGACCATAGGCTGTACAGAGAAATATCTGCTTCTAAAACCAAAACGGAGCTATCTAACTGAATGGTTGTCAATGTGTGCATTCAACTGACAGAGTTAAACTCACGTGTGGAATCAGCGGTTTGCAAACCCTTTTGCGCAGAATCCCAAAACCGGTATTTCCAGCCCAATGCCGGCATACGTACTAAACAGCAGGAAACTTCGTCTAAAACTCAGGAGAAACGTTTCCTTGAAACTGCTCTGCTGTGCGTTCGTTCACCTAAGAGAGTTGAATCTATGTTGAGATTCAGCGAGTCAGAAACACGTTTCTTCCAGGAGCTGCGTTGGGATATTCCCGAGTGAATGGGACCATAGGCTGTGCAGAGAAATATCTGCTTCTAAAACCAAAAGGGTGTTATCAAACCGAATGGTTGTCAATGTGTGCATTCAACTGACAGAGTTAAACTCACGTGTGGATTCAGCGGTTTGCAAACCCTTTCTGTGCAGAATCCCAAACCGGTATTTCCAGCCCAATGCCGGCATACGTACTAAACAGCAGGAAACTTCGTCTAAAACTCAAGAGAAACGTTTCCTTGAAACTGCTCTGCAGTGCGTTCGTTCACCTAAGAGAGTTGAATCTATGTTGAGATTCAGCGAGTCAGAAACACGTTTCTTCTAGGAGCTGCGTTGGGATATTCCCGAGTGAATGGGACCATAGGCTGTACAGAGAAATGTCTGCTCCTAAAACCCAAAGGGTGCAATCTAACTGAATGGTTGTCAATGTGTGCATTCAACTGACAGAGTTAAACTCACGTTTGGATTCAGCGGTCTACAAACCCTTTCTGTGCAGAATCCCAAAACCGGTAATTCCAGCTCAATGCCGGCATACGTACTAAACTGCAGGAAACTTCGTCTAAAACTCAGGAGAAACGTTTCCTTGAAACTGCTCTGCTGTGCGTTCGTTCACCTAAGAGAGTTGAATCTATGTTGAGATTCAGCGAGTCAGAAACACGTTTCTTCTAGGAGCTGCGTTGGGATATTCCCGAGTGAATGGGACCATAGGCTGTACAGAGAAATATCTGCTTCTAAAACCAAAACGGAGCTATCTAACTGGATGGTTGTCAATGTGTGCATTCAACTCACAAAGTTAAACTCACGTGTGGATTCAGCGGTTTGCAAACCCTTTCTGTGCGGAATCCCAAAACCGGTATTTCCAGCCCAATGCCGGCATCCGTACTAAACAGCAGGAAACTTCGTCTAAAACTCAGGAGAAACGTTTCCTTGAAACTCCTCTGCTGGGCGTTCGTTCACCTAAGAGAGTTGAATCTATGTTGAGATTCAGCGAGTCAGAAACACGTTTCTTCTAGCAGCTGCGTTGGGATATTCCCGAGTGAATGGGACCATAGTCTGTACAGAGAAATATCTGCTTCTAAAACCAAAACGGAGCTATCTAACTGAATGGTTGTCAATGTGTGCATTCAACTGACAGAGTTAAACTCACGTGTGGATTCAGCGGTTTGCAAACCCTTTCTGTGCAGAATCCCAAAACCGGTATTTCCAGCCCAATGCCGGCATACGTACTAAACAGCAGGAAACTTCCTCTAAAACTCAGGAGAAACGTTTCCTTGAAACTGCTCTGCTGTGCGTTCGTTCACCTAAGAGAGTTGAATCTATGTTGAGATTCAGCGAGTCAGAAACACGTTTCTTCCAGGAGCTGCGTAGGGATATTCCCGAGTGAATGGGACCATAGGCTGTACAGAGAAATATCTGCTCCTAAAACCAAAACGGAGCTATCTAACTGAATGGTTGTCAATGTGTGCATTCAACTGACAGAGTTAAACTCACGTGTGGATTCAGCGGTTTGCAAACCCTTTCTGTGTAGAATCCCAAAACCGGTATTTCCAGCCCAATGCCGGCATCCGTACTAAACAGCAGGAAACTCCGTCTAAAACTCACGAAAAACGTTTCCTTGAAGCTGCTCTGCTGTGCGTTCGTTCACCTAAGAGAGTTGAATCTATGTTGAGATTCAGCGAGTCAGAAACACGTTTCTTCCAGGAGCTGCGTTGGGATATTCCCGAGTGAATGGGACCATAGGCTGTACAGAGAAATATCTGCTTCTAAAACCAAAAGGGTGTTATCAAACTGAATGGTTGTCAATGTGTGCATTCAACTGACAGAGTTAAACTCACGTGTGGATTCAGCGGTTTGCAAACCCTTTCTGTGCAGAATCCCAAAACCGGTATTTCCAGCCCAATGCCGGCATACGTACTAAACAGCAGGAAACTTCGTCTAAAACTCAGGAGAAACGTTTCCATGAAACTGCTCTGCTGTGCGTTCGTTCACCTAAGAGAGTTGAATCTATGTTGAGATTCAGCGAGTCAGAACCACGTTTCCTCTAGGAGCTGCGTTGGGATATTCCAGAGTGAATGGGACCATAGTCTGTACAGAGAAATATCTGCTTCTAAAACCAAAACGGAGCTATCTAACTGGATGGTTGTTAATGTGTGCATTCAACTGACAAAGTTAAACTCACGTGTGGATTCAGCGGTTTGCAAACCCTTTCTGTGCAGAATCCCAAAACCGGTATTTCCAGTCCAATGCCGGCATCCGTACTAAACAGCAGGAAACTTCGTCTAAAACTCAGGAGAAACGTTTCCTTGAAACTGCTCTGCTGTGCGTTCGTTCACCTAAGAGAGTTGAATCTATGTTGAGATTCAGCGAGTCAGAAACACGTTTCTTCCAGGAGCTGCGTTGGGATATTCCCGAGTGAATGGGACCATAGGCTGTACAGAGAAATATCTGCTTCTAAAACCAAAACGGAGCTATCTAACTGAATGGTTGTCAATGTGAGCATTCAACTGACAGAGTTAAACTCACGTGTGGATTCAGCGGTTTACAAACCCTTTCTGTGCAGAATCCCAAAACCGGTATTTCCAGCCCAATGCCGGCATCCGTACTAAACAGCAGGAAACTTCGTGTAAAACTCAGGAGAAAAGTTTCCTTGAAACTGCTCTGCTGTGCGTTCGTTCACCTAAGAGAGTTGAATCTATGTTGAGATTCATCGAGTCAGAAACACGTTTCTTCTAGGAGCTGCGTTGGGAAAATCCCGAGTGAATGGGACCATATGCTGTACAGAGAAATATCTGCTTCTAAAACCAAAAGGGTGTTATCAAACTGAATGGTTGTCAATGTGTGCAGTCAACTGACAGAGTTAAACTCACGTGTGGATTCAGCGGTTTGCAAACCCTTTCTGTGCAGAATCCCAAAACCGGTATTTCCAGCCCAATGCCGGCATACGTACTAAACAGCAGGAAACTTCGTCTAAAACTCACGAGAAACGTTTCCTTGAAGCTGCTCTGCTGTGCGCTCGTTCACCTAAGAGAGTTGAATCTATGTTGAGATTCAGCGAGTCAGAAACACGTTTCTTCCAGGAGCTGCGTTGGTATATTCCCTAGTGAATGGGACCATAGGCTGTACAGAGAAATATCTTCTTCTAAAACCAAAAGGGTGTTATCTAATGGAATGGTTGTCAATGTGTGCATTCAACTGACAGAGTTAAACTCACGTGTGGATTCAGCGGTTTGCCAACCCTTTCTGTGCAGAATCCCAAAACCGGTATTTCCAGCCCAATGCCGGCATACGTACTAAACAGTAGGAAACTTCGTCTAAAACTCAGGAGAAACGTTTCCTTGAAACTGCTCTGCTGTGCGTTCGTTCACCTAAGAGAGTTAAATCTATGTTGAGATTCAGCGAGTCAAACACGTTTCTTCCAGGAGCTGCGATGGGATATTCCCGAGTGAATGGGACCATAGGCTGTACAGAGAAATATCTGCTTCTGAAACCAAAAGGGTGTTATCAAACTGAATGGTTGTCAATGTGTGCATTCAACTGACAGAGTTAACCTCACGTGTGGATTCAGCGGTTTGCAAACCCTTTCTGTGCAGAATCCCAAAACCGGTATTTCCAGCCCAATGCCGGCATACGTACTAAACAGCAGGAAACTTCGTCTAAAACTCACGAGAAACGTTTCCTTGAAGCTGCTCTGCTGTGCGTTCGTTCACCTAAGAGAGTTGAATCTATGTTGACATTCAGAGAGTCAGAAACACGTTTCTTCCAGGAGCTGCGTTGGGATATTCCCGAGTGAATGGGACCATAGGCTGTACAGAGAAATATCTGCTTCTAAAACCAAAACGGAGCTATCTAACTGAATGGTTGTCAATGTGTGCATTCAACTGACAGAGTTAAACTCACTTGTGGATTCAGCGGTTTGCAAACCCTTTCTGTGCAGAATACCAAAACCGGTATTTCCAGCCCAATGCCGGCATCCGTACTAAACAGCAGGAAACTTCGTCTAAAACTCAGGAGAAACGTTTCCTTGAAACTGCTCTGCTGTGCGTTCGTTCACCTAAGAGAGTTGAAACTATGTTGAGATTCAGCGAGTCAGAAACACGTTTCTTCCAGGAGCTGCGTTGGGACATTCCCGAGTGAATGGGACCATAGGCTGTACAGAGAAATATCTGCTTCTAAAACCAAAAGGGTGCTATGAAACTGAATGGTTGTCAATGTGTGCATTCAACTGACAGAGTTAAACTCACGTGTGGATTCAGTGGTTTGCAAACCCTTTCTGTGCAGAATCCGAAAACCGGTATTTCCTGCCCAATGCCGGCATCCGTACTAAACAGCAGGAAACTTCGTCTAAAACTCAGGAGAAACGTTTCCTTGAAACTGCTCTGCTGTGCGTTCGTTCACCTAAGAGAGTTGAATCTATGTTGAGATTCAGCGAGTCAGAAACACGTTTCTTCTAGGAGCTGCGTTGGGATATTCCCGAGTGAATGGGACCATAGGCTGTACAGAGAAATATCTGCTTCTAAAACCAAAACGGATCTATCTAACTGAATGGTTGTCAATGTGTGCATTCAACTGACAGAGTTAAACTCACGTGTGGATTCAGCGGTTTGCAAACCCTTTCTGTGCAGAATCCCAAAACCGGTATTTCCAGCCCAATGCCGGCATACGTACTAAACAGCAGGAAACTTCGTCTAAAACTCAGGAGAAACGTTTCCTTGAAACTGCTCTGCTGTGCGTTCGTTCACCTAAGAGAGTTGAATCTATGTTGAGATTCAGCGGGTCAGAAACACGTTTCTTCCAGGAGCTGCGTAGGGATATCCCCGAGTGAATGGGACCATAGGCTGTACAGAGAAATATCTGCTTCTAAAACCAAAAGGGTGTTATCAAACTGAATGGTTGTCAATGTGTGCATTCAACTGACAGAGTTAAACTCACGTGTGGATTCAGCGGTTTGCAAACCCTTTCTGTGCAGAATCCCAAAACCGGTATTTCCAGCCCAATGCCGGCATACGTACTAAACAGCAGGAAACTTCGTCTAAAACTCACGAGAAACGTTTCCTTGAAGCTGCTCTGCTGTGCCTTCGTTCACCTAAGAGAGTTGAATCTATGTTGAGATTCAGCGAGTCAGAAACACGTTTCTTCCAGGAGCTGCGTTGGGATATTCCCGAGTGAATGGGACCATAGGCTGTACAGAGAAATATCTGCTTCTAAAACCAAAACGGAGCTTTCTAACTGAATGGTTGTCAATGTGTGCATTCAACTGACAGAGTTAAACTCACGTGTGGATTCAGCGGTTTGCAAACCCTTTCTGTGCAGAATCCCAAAACCGGTATTTCCAGCCCAATGCCGGCATCCGTACTAAACAGCAGGAAACGTCGTCTAAAACTCAGGAGAAACGTTTCCTTGAAACTGCTCTGCTGTGCGTTCGTTCACCTAAGAGAGTTGAAACTATGTTGAGATTCAGCGAGTCAGAAACACGTTTCTTCCAGGAGCTGCGTTGGGACATTCCCGAGTGAATGGGACCATAGGCTGTACAGAGAAATATCTGCTTCTAAAACCAAAACGGAGCTTTCTAACTGAATGGTTGTCAATGTGTGCATTCAACTGACAGAGTTAAACTCACGTGTGGATTCAGCGGTTTGCAAACCCTTTCTGTGCACAATCCCAAAACCGGTATTTCCAGCCCAATGCCGGCATACGTACTAAACAGCAGGAAACTTCGTCTAAAGCTCAGGAGAAACGTTTCCTTGAAACTGCTCTGCTGTGCGTTCGTTCACCTAAGAGAGTTGAATCTATGTTGAGATTCAGCGAGTCAGAAACACGTTTCTTCTAGGAGCTGCGTTGGAATATTCCCGAGTGAATGGGACCATAGTCTGTACAGAGAAATATCTGCTTCTAAAACCAAAACGGAGCTATCTAACTGGATGGTTGTCAATGTGTGCATTCAGCTGACAAAGTTAAACTCACGTGTGGATTCAGCGGTTTGCAAACCCTTTCTGTGCAGAATCCCAAAACCCGTATTTCCAGCCCAATGCCGGCATCCGTACTAAACAGCAGGAAACTTCGTCTAAAACTCAGGAGAAACGTTTCCTTGAAACTGCTCTGCTGGGCGTTCGTTCACCTAAGAGAGTTGAATCTATGTTGAGATTCAGCGAGTCAGAAACACGTTTCTTCCAGGAGCTGCGTTGGGATATTCCCGAGTGAATGGGACCATAGGCTGTACAGAGAAATATCTGCTTTTAAACCAAAAGGGTGTTATCAAACTGAATGGTTGTCAATGTGTGCATTCAACTGACAGAGTTAAACTCACGTGTGGATTCAGCGGTTTGCAAACCCTTTCTGTGCAGAATCCCAAAACCGGTATTTCCAGCCCAATGCCGGCATACGTACTAAACAGCAGGAAACTTCGTCTAAAACTCAGGAGAAACGTTTCCTTGAAACTGCTCTGCTGTGCGTTCGTTCACCTAAGAGAGTTGAATCTATGTTGAGATTCAGCGAGTCAGAACCACGTTTCTTCTAGGAGCTGCGTTGGGATATTCCTGAGTGAATGGGACCATAGTCTGTACAGAGAAATATCTGCTTCTAAAACCAAAACGGAGCTATCTAACTGGATGGTTGTCAATGTGTGCATTCAACTGACAAAGTTAAACTCACGTGTGGATTCAGCGGTTTGCAAACCCTTTCTGTGCAGAATCCCAAAACCGGTATTTCCAGCCCAATGCCGGCATCCGTACTAAACAGCAGGAAACTTCGTCTAAAACTCAGGAGAAACGTTTCCTTGAAACTGCTCTGCTGTGCGTTCGTTCACCTAAGAGAGTTGAATCTATGTTGAGATTCAGCGAGTCAGAAACACGTTTCTTCCAGGAGCTGCGTTGGGATATTCCCGAGTGAATGGGACCATAGGCTGTACAGAGAAATATCTTCTTCTAAAACCAAAAGGGTGTTATCAAACTGAATGGTTGTCAATGTGTGCATTCAACTGACAGAGTTAAACTCACGTGTGGATTCAGCGGTTTGCAAACCCTTTCTGTGCAGAATCCCAAAACCGGTATTTCCAGCCCAATGCCGGCATATGTACTAAACAGCAGGAAACTTCGTCTAAAACTCAGGAGAAACGTTTCCTTGAAACTGCTCTGCTGTGCGTTCGTTCACCTAAGAGAGTTGAATCTATGTTGAGATTCAGCGAGTCAGAAACACGTTTCTTCCAGGAGCTGCGTTGGGATATTCCCGAGTGAATGGGACCATAGGCTGTACAGAGAAATATCTGCTTTTAAACCAAAAGGGTGTTATCAAACTGAATGGTTGTCAATGTGTGCATTCAACTGACAGAGTTAAACTCACGTGTGGATTCAGCGGTTTGCAAACCCTTTCTGTGCAGAATCCCAAAACCGGTATTTCCAGCCCAATGCCGGCATACGTACTAAACAGCAGGAAACTTCGTCTAAAACTCAGGAGAAACGTTTCCTTGAAACTGCTCTGCTGTGCGTTCGTTCACCTAAGACAGTTGAATCTATGTTGAGATTCAGCGAGTCAGAACCACGTTTCTTCTAGGAGCTGCGTTGGGATATTCCTGAGTGAATGGGACCATAGTCTGTACAGAGAAATATCTGCTTCTAAAACCAAAACGGAGCTATCTAACTGGATGGTTGTCAATGTGTGCATTCAACTGACAAAGTTAAACTCACGTGTGGATTCAGCGGTTTGCAAACCCTTTCTGTGCAGAATCCCAAAACCGGTATTTCCAGCCCAATGCCGGCATCCGTACTAAACAGCAGGAAACTTCGTCTAAAACTCAGGAGAAACGTTTCCTTGAAACTGCTCTGCTGTGCGTTCGTTCACCTAAGAGAGTTGAATCTATGTTGAGATTCAGCGAGTCAGAAACACGTTTCTTCCAGGAGCTGCGTTGGGATATTCCCGAGTGAATGGGACCATAGGCTGTACAGAGAAATATCTTCTTCTAAAACCAAAAGGGTGTTATCAAACTGAATGGTTGTCAATGTGTGCATTCAACTGACAGAGTTAAACTCACGTGTGGATTCAGCGGTTTGCAAACCCTTTCTGTGCAGAATCCCAAAACCGGTATTTCCAGCCCAATGCCGGCATATGTACTAAACAGCAGGAAACTTCGTCTAAAACTCAGGAGAAACGTTTCCTTGAAACTGCTCTGCTGTGCGTTCGTTCACCTAAGAGAGTTCAATCTATGTTGAGATTCAGCGAGTCAGAAACACGTTTCTTCCAGGAGCTGCGCTGGGATATTCCCGAGTGAATGGGACCATAGGCTGTACAGAGAAATATCTGCTTCTAAAACCAAAACGGAGCTATCTAACTGAATGGTTGTCAATGTGAGCATTCAACTGACAGAGTTAAACTCACGTGTGGATTCAGCGGTTTACAAACCCTTTCTGTGCAGAATCCCAAAACCGGTATTTCCAGCCCAATGCCGGCATCCGTACTAAACAGCAGGAAACTTCGTGTAAAACTCAGGAGAAAAGTTTCCTTGAAACTGCTCTGCTGTGCGTTCGTTCACCTAAGAGAGTTGAATCTATGTTGAGATTCAGCGAGACAGAAACACGTTTCTTCTAGGAGCTGCGTTGGGATATTCCCGAGTGAATGGGACCATATGCTGTACAGAGAAATATCTGCTTCTAAAACCAAAACGGATCTATCTAACTGAATGGTTGTCAATGTGTGCATTCAACTGACAGAGTTAAACTCACGTGTGGATTCAGCGGTTTGCAAACCCTTTCTGTGCAGAATCCCAAAACCGGTATTTCCAGCCCAATGCCGGCATCCATACTAAACAGCAGGAAACTTCGTCTAAAACTCAGGAGAAACGTTTCCTTGAAACTGCTCTGCTGTGCGTTCGTTCACCTAAGAGAGTTGAATCTATGTTGAGATTCAGCGAGTCAGAAACACGTTTCTTCCAGGAGCTGCGTTGGGATATTCCCGAGTGAATGGGACCATAGGCTGTACAGAGAAATATCTGCTTCTAAAACCAAAAGGGTGTTATCAAATGGAATGGTTGACAATGTGTGCATTCAACTGACAGAGTTAAACTCACGTGTGGATTCAGCGGTTTGCAAACCGTTTCTGTGCAGAATCCCAAAACCGGTATTTCCAGCCCAATGCCGGCATCCGTACTAAACAGCAGGAAACTTCGTCTGAAACTCAGGAGAAAAGTTTCCTTGAAACTGCTCTGCTGTGCGTTCGTTCACCTAAGAGAGTTGAATCTATGTTGAGATTCAGCGAGTCAGAAACACGTTTCTTCCAGGAGCTGCGCTGGGATATTCCCGAGTGAATGGTACCATAGGCTGTACAGAGAAATATCTGCTTCTAAAACCAAAACGGAGCTATCTAACTGAATGGTTGTCAATGTGAGCATTCAACTGACAGAGTTAAACTCACGTGTGGATTCAGCGGTTTACAAACCCTTTCTGTGCAGAATCCCAAAACCGGTATTTCCAGCCCAATGCCGGCATCCGTACTAAACAGCAGGAAACTTCGTGTAAAACTCAGGAGAAAAGTTTCCTTGAAACTGCTCTGCTGTGCGTTCGTTCACCTAAGAGAGTTGAATCTATGTTGAGATTCAGCGAGTCAGAAACACGTTTCTTCTAGGAGCTGCGTTGGGATATTCCCGAGTGAATGGGACCATATGCTGTACAGAGAAATATCTGCTTCTAAAACCAAAACGGATCTATCTAACTGAATGGTTGTCAATGTGTGCATTCAACTGACAGAGTTAAACTCACGTGTGGATTCAGCGGTTTGCAAACCCTTTCTGTGCAGAATCCCAAAACCGGTATTTCCAGCCCAATGCCGGCATCCATACTAAACAGCAGGAAACTTCATCTAAAACTCAGGAGAAACGTTTCCTTGAAACTGCTCTGCTGTGCGATCGTTCACCTAAGAGAGTTGAATCTATGTTGAAATTCAGCGAGTCAGAAACACGTTTCTTCCAGGAGCTGCGTTGGGATATTCCCGAGTGAATGGGACCATAGGCTGTACAGAGAAATATCTGCTTCTAAAACCAAAAGGGTGTTATCAAATGGAATGGTTGACAATGTGTGCGTTCAACTGACAGAGTTAAACTCACGTGTGGATTCAGCGGTTTGCAAACCCTTTCTGTGCAGAATCCCAAAACCGGTATTTCCAGCCCAATGCCGGCATCCGTACTAAACAGCAGGAAACTTCGTCTGAAACTCAGGAGAAAAGTTTCCTTGAAACTGCTCTGCTGTGCGTTCGTTCACCTAAGAGAGTTGAATCTATGTTGAGATTCAGCGAGACAGAAACACGTTTCTTCTAGGAGCTGCGTTGGGATATTCCCGAGTGAATGGGACCATAGGCTGTGCAGAGAAATATCTGCTTCTAAAACCAAAAGGGTGTTATCAAACCGAATGGTTGTCAATGTGTGCATTCAACTGACAGAGTTAAACTCACGTGTGGATTCAGCGGTTTGCAAACCCTTTCTGTGCAGAATCCCAAAACCGGTATTTCCAGCCCAATGCCGGCATACGTACTAAACAGCAGGAAACTTCGTCTAAAACTCAAGAGAAACGTTTCCTTGAAACTGCTCTGCTGTGCGTTCGTTCACCTAAGAGAGTTGAATCTATGTTGAGATTCAGCGAGTCAGAAACACGTTTCTTCTAGGAGCTGCGCTGGGATATTCCCGAGTGAATGGGACCATAGGCTGTACAGAGAAATATCTGCTCCTAAAACCCAAAGGGTGCAATCTAACTGAATGGTTGTCAATGTGTGCATTCAACTGACAGAGTTAAACTCACGTTTGGATTCAGCGGTCTACAAACCCTTTCTGTGCAGAATCCCAAAACCGGTAATTTCAGCTCAATGCCGGCATACGTACTAAACTGCAGGAAACTTCGTCTAAAACTCAGGAGAAACGTTTCCTTGAAACTGCTCTGCTGTGCGTTCGTTCACCTAAGAGAGTTGAATCTATGTTGAGATTCAGCGAGTCAGAAACACGTTTCTTCTAGGAGCTGCGTTGGGATATTCCCGAGTGAATGGGACCATAGGCTGTACAGAGAAATATCTGCTTCTAAAACCAAAACGGAGCTATCTAACTGGATGGTTGTCAATGTGTGCATTCAACTCACAAAGTTAAACTCACGTGTGGATTCAGCGATTTGCAAACCCTTTCTGTGCGGAATCCCAAAACCGGTATTTCCAGCCCAATGCCGGCATCCGTACTAAACAGCAGGAAACTTCGTCTAAAACTCAGGAGAAACGCTTCCTTGAAACTCCTCTGCTGGGCGTTCGTTCACCTAAGAGAGTTGAATCTATGTTGAGATTCAGCGAGTCAGAAACACGTTTCTTCTAGCAGCTGCGTTGGGATATTCCCGAGTGAATGGGACCATAGTCTGTACAGAGAAATATCTGCTTCTAAAACCAAAACGGATCTATCTAACTGAATGGTTGTCAATGTGTGCATTCAACTGACAGAGTTAAACTCACGTGTGGATTCAGCGGTTTGCAAACCCTTTCTGTGCACAATCCCAAAACCGGTATTTCCAGCCCAATGCCGGCATACGTACTAAACAGCAGGAAACTTCGTCTAAAACTCAGGAGAAACGTTTCCTTGAAACTGCTCTGCTGTGCGTTCGTTCACCTAAGAGAGTTGAATCTATGTAGAGATTCAGCGAGTCAGAAACACGTTTCTTCCAGGAGCTGCGTTGGGATATTCCCGAGTGAATGGGACCATAGGCTGTACAGAGAAATATCTGCTTCTAAAACCAAAACGGAGCTATCTAACTGAATGGTTGTCAATGTGTGCATTCAACTGACAGAGTTAAACTCACGTGTGGATTCAGCGGTTTGCAAACCCTTTCTGTGTAGAATCCCAAAACCGGTATTTCCAGCCCAATGCCGGCATCCGTACTAAACAGCAGGAAACATCGTCTAAAACTCACGAGAAACGTTTACTTGAAGCTGCTCTGCTGTGCGTTCGTTCACCTAAGAGAGTTGAATCTATGTTGAGATTCAGCGAGTCAGAAACACGTTTCTTCCAGGAGCTGCGTTGGGATATTCTCGAGTGAATGGGACCATAGGCTGTACAGAGAAATATCTGCTTCTAAAACCAAAAGGGTGTTATCAAACTGAATGGTTGTCAATGTGTGCATTCAACTGACAGAGTTAAACTCACGTGTGGATTCAGCGGTTTGCAAACCCTTTCTGTGCAGAATCCCAAAACCGGTATTTCCAGCCCAATGCCGGCATACGTACTAAACAGCAGGAAACTTCGTCTAAAACTCAGGAGAAACGTTTCCTTGAAACTGCTCTGCTGTGCGTTCGTTCACCTAAGAGAGTTGAATCTATGTTGAGATTCAGCGAGTCAGAACCACGTTTCTTCTAGGAGCTGCGTTGGTATATTCCTGAGTGAATGGGACCATAGTCTGTACAGAGAAATATCTGCTTCTAAAACCAAAACGGAGCTTTCTAACTGGATGGTTGTCAATGTGTGCATTCAACTGACAAAGTTAAAGTCACGTGTGGATTCAGCGGTTTGCAAACCCTTTCTGTGCAGAATCCCAAAACCGGTATTTCCAGCCCAATGCCGGCATCCGTACTAAACAGCAGGAAACTTCGTCTAAAACTCAGGAGAAACGTTTCCTTGAAACTGCTCTGCTGTGCGTTCGTTCACCTAAGAGAGTTGAATCTATGTTGAGATTCAGCGAGTCAGAAACACGTTTCTTCCAGGAGCTGCGTTGGGATATTCCGGAGTGAATGGGACCATAGGCTGTACAGAGAAATATCTTCTTCTAAAACCAAAAGGGTGTTATCAAACTGAATGGTTGTCAATGTGTGCATTCAACTGACAGAGTTAAACTCACGTGTGGATTCAGCGGTTTGCAAACCCTTTCTGTGCAGAATCCCAAAACCGGTATTTCCAGCCCAATGCCGGCATCCATACTAAACAGCAGGAAACTTCGTCTAAAACTCAGGAGAAACGTTTCCTTGAAACTGCTCTGCTGTGCGTTCGTTCACCTAAGAGAGTTGAATCTATGTTGAGATTCAGCGAGTCAGAAACACGTTTCTTCCAGGAGCTGCGTTGGGATATTCCCGAGTGAATGGGACCATAGGCTGTACAGAGAAATATCTGCTTCTAAAACCAAAACGGAGCTATCTAACTGAATGGTTGTCAATGTGAGCATTCAACTGACAGAGTTAAACTCACGTGTGGATTCAGCGGTTTACAAACCCTTTCTGTGCAGAATCCCAAAACCGGTATTTCCAGCCCAATGCGGGCATCCGTACTAAACAGCAGGAAACTTCGTGTAAAACTCAGGAGAAAAGTTTCCTTGAAACTGCTCTGCTGTGCGTTCGTTCACCTAAGAGAGTTGAATCTATGTTGAGATTCAGCGAGTCAGAAACACGTTTCTTCTAGGAGCTGCGTTGGGAAAATCCCGAGTGAATGGGACCATATGCTGTACAGAGAAATATCTGCTTCTAAAACCAAAACGGATCTATCTAACTGAATGGTTGTCAATGTGTGCATTCAACTGACAGAGTTAAACTCACGTGTGGATTCAGCGGTTTGCAAACCCTTTCTGTGCAGAATCCCAAAACCGGTATTTCCAGCCCAATGCCGGCATCCATACTAAACAGCAGGAAACTTCGTCTAAAACTCAGGAGAAACGTTTCCTTGAAACTGCTCTGCTGTGCGTTCGTTCACCTAAGAGAGTTGAATCTATGTTGAAATTCAGCGAGTCAGAAACACGTTTCTTCCAGGAGCTGCGTTGGGATATTCCCGAGTGAATGGGACCATAGGCTGTACAGAGAAATATCTGCTTCTAAAACCAAAAGGGTGTTATCAAATGGAATGGTTGACAATGTGTGCATTCAACTGACAGAGTTAAACTCACGTGTGGATTCAGCGGTTTGCAAACCCTTTCTGTGCAGAATCCCAAAACCGGTATTTCCAGCCCAATGCCGGCATCCGTACTAAACAGCAGGAAACTTCGTCTGAAACTCAGGAGAAAAGTTTCCTTGAAACTGCTCTGCTGTGCGTTCGTTCACCTAAGAGAGTTGAATCTATGTTGAGATTCAGCGAGACAGAAACACGTTTCTTCTAGGAGCTGCGTTGGGATATTCCCGAGTGAATGGGACCATAGGCTGTACAGAGAAATATCTGCTTCTAAAACCAAAACGGAGGTATCTAACTGAATGGTTGTCAATGTGTGCATTCAACTGACAGAGTTAAACTCACGTGTGGATTCAGCGGTTTGCAAACCCTTTCTGTGCAGAATCCGAAAACCGGTATTTCCTGCCCAATGCAGGCATCCGTACTAAACAGCAGGAAACTTCGTCTAAAACTCAGGAGAAACGTTTCCTTGAAACTGCTCTGCTGTGCGTTCGTTCACTTAAGAGAGTTGAATCTATGTTGAGATTCAGCGAGTCAGAAACACGTTTCTTCTAGGAGCTGCGTTGGGATATTCCCGAGTGAATGGGACCATAGGCTGTACAGAGAAATATCTGCTTCTAAAACCAAAACGGAGCTATCTAACTGAATGGTTGTCAATGTGTGCATTCAACTGACAGAGTTAAACTCACGTGTGGAATCAGCGGTTTGCAAACCCTTTTGCGCAGAATCCCAAAACCGGTATTTCCAGCCCAATGCCGGCATACGTACTAAACAGCAGGAAACTTCGTCTAAAACTCAGGAGAAACGTTTCCTTGAAACTGCTCTGCTGTGCGTTCGTTCACCTAAGAGAGTTGAATCTATGTTGAGATTCAGCGAGTCAGAAACACGTTTCTTCCAGGAGCTGCGTTGGGATATTCCCGAGTGAATGGGACCATAGGCTGTGCAGAGAAATATCTGCTTCTAAAACCAAAAGGGTGTTATCAAACCGAATGGTTGTCAATGTGTGCATTCAACTGACAGAGTTAAACTCACGTGTGGATTCAGCGGTTTGCAAACCCTTTCTGTGCAGAATCCCAAAACCGGTATTTCCAGCCCAATGCCGGCATACGTACTAAACAGCAGGAAACTTCGTCTAAAACTCAAGAGAAACGTTTCCTTGAAACTGCTCTGCAGTGCGTTCGTTCACCTAAGAGAGTTGAATCTATGTTGAGATTCAGCGAGTCAGAAACACGTTTCTTCTAGGAGCTGCGTTGGGATATTCCCGAGTGAATGGGACCATAGGCTGTACAGAGAAATGTCTGCTCCTAAAACCCAAAGGGTGCAATCTAACTGAATGGTTGTCAATGTGTGCATTCAACTGACAGAGTTAAACTCACGTTTGGATTCAGCGGTCTACAAACCCTTTCTGTGCAGAATCCCAAAACCGGTAATTCCAGCTCAATGCCGGCATACGTACTAAACTGCAGGAAACTTCGTCTAAAACTCAGGAGAAACGTTTCCTTGAAACTGCTCTGCTGTGCGTTCGTTCACCTAAGAGAGTTGAATCTATGTTGAGATTCAGCGAGTCAGAAACACGTTTCTTCTAGGAGCTGCGTTGGGATATTCCCGAGTGAATGGGACCATAGGCTGTACAGAGAAATATCTGCTTCTAAAACCAAAACGGAGCTATCTAACTGGATGGTTGTCAATGTGTGCATTCAACTCACAAAGTTAAACTCACGTGTGGATTCAGCGGTTTGCAAACCCTTTCTGTGCGGAATCCCAAAACCGGTATTTCCAGCCCAATGCCGGCATCCGTACTAAACAGCAGGAAACTTCGTCTAAAACTCAGGAGAAACGTTTCCTTGAAACTCCTCTGCTGGGCGTTCGTTCACCTAAGAGAGTTGAATCTATGTTGAGATTCAGCGAGTCAGAAACACGTTTCTTCTAGCAGCTGCGTTGGGATATTCCCGAGTGAATGGGACCATAGTCTGTACAGAGAAATATCTGCTTCTAAAACCAAAACGGAGCTATCTAACTGAATGGTTGTCAATGTGTGCATTCAACTGACAGAGTTAAACTCACGTGTGGATTCAGCGGTTTGCAAACCCTTTCTGTGCAGAATCCCAAAACCGGTATTTCCAGCCCAATGCCGGCATACGTACTAAACAGCAGGAAACTTCCTCTAAAACTCAGGAGAAACGTTTCCTTGAAACTGCTCTGCTGTGCGTTCGTTCACCTAAGAGAGTTGAATCTATGTTGAGATTCAGCGAGTCAGAAACACGTTTCTTCCAGGAGCTGCGTAGGGATATTCCCGAGTGAATGGGACCATAGGCTGTACAGAGAAATATCTGCTCCTAAAACCAAAACGGAGCTATCTAACTGAATGGTTGTCAATGTGTGCATTCAACTGACAGAGTTAAACTCACGTGTGGATTCAGCGGTTTGCAAACCCTTTCTGTGTAGAATCCCAAAACCGGTATTTCCAGCCCAATGCCGGCATCCGTACTAAACAGCAGGAAACTTCGTCTAAAACTCACGAAAAACGTTTCCTTGAAGCTGCTCTGCTGTGCGTTCGTTCACCTAAGAGAGTTGAATCTATGTTGAGATTCAGCGAGTCAGAAACACGTTTCTTCCAGGAGCTGCGTTGGGATATTCCCGAGTGAATGGGACCATAGGCTGTACAGAGAAATATCTGCTTCTAAAACCAAAAGGGTGTTATCAAACTGAATGGTTGTCAATGTGTGCATTCAACTGACAGAGTTAAACTCACGTGTGGATTCAGCGGTTTGCAAACCCTTTCTGTGCAGAATCCCAAAACCGGTATTTCCAGCCCAATGCCGGCATACGTACTAAACAGCAGGAAACTTCGTCTAAAACTCAGGAGAAACGTTTCCATGAAACTGCTCTGCTGTGCGTTCGTTCACCTAAGAGAGTTGAATCTATGTTGAGATTCAGCGAGTCAGAACCACGTTTCCTCTAGGAGCTGCGTTGGGATATTCCAGAGTGAATGGGACCATAGTCTGTACAGAGAAATATCTGCTTCTAAAACCAAAACGGAGCTATCTAACTGGATGGTTGTTAATGTGTGCATTCAACTGACAAAGTTAAACTCACGTGTGGATTCAGCGGTTTGCAAACCCTTTCTGTGCAGAATCCCAAAACCGGTATTTCCAGTCCAATGCCGGCATCCGTACTAAACAGCAGGAAACTTCGTCTAAAACTCAGGAGAAACGTTTCCTTGAAACTGCTCTGCTGTGCGTTCGTTCACCTAAGAGAGTTGAATCTATGTTGAGATTCAGCGAGTCAGAAACACGTTTCTTCCAGGAGCTGCGTTGGGATATTCCCGAGTGAATGGGACCATAGGCTGTACAGAGAAATATCTTCTTCTAAAACCAAAAGGGTGTTATCAAACTGAATGGTTGTCAATGTGTGCATTCAACTGACAGAGTTAAACTCACGTGTGGATTCAGCGGTTTGCAAACCCTTTCTGTGCAGAATCCCAAAACCGGTATTTCCAGCCCAATGCCGGCATCCGTACTAAACAGCAGGAAACTTCGTCTAAAACTCAGGAGAAACGTTTCCTTGAAACTGCTCTGCTGTGCGTTCGTTCACCTAAGAGAGTTGAATCTATGTTGAGATTCAGCGAGTCAGAAACACGTTTCTTCCAGGAGCTGCGTTGGGATATTCCCGAGTGAATGGGACCATAGGCTGTACAGAGAAATATCTGCTTCTAAAACCAAAACGGAGCTATCTAACTGAATGGTTGTCAATGTGAGCATTCAACTGACAGAGTTAAACTCACGTGTGGATTCAGCGGTTTACAAACCCTTTCTGTGCAGAATCCCAAAACCGGTATTTCCAGCCCAATGCCGGCATCCGTACTAAACAGCAGGAAACTTCGTGTAAAACTCAGGAGAAAAGTTTCCTTGAAACTGCTCTGCTGTGCGTTCGTTCACCTAAGAGAGTTGAATCTATGTTGAGATTCATCGAGTCAGAAACACGTTTCTTCTAGGAGCTGCGTTGGGAAAATCCCGAGTGAATGGGACCATATGCTGTACAGAGAAATATCTGCTTCTAAAACCAAAACGGATCTATCTAACTGAATGGTTGTCAATGTGTGCATTCAACTGACAGAGTTAAACTCACGTGTGGATTCAGCGGTTTGCAAACCCTTTCTGTGCAGAATCCCAAAACCGGTATTTCCAGCCCAATGCCGGCATCCATACTAAACAGCAGGAAACTTCGTCTAAAACTCAGGAGAAACGTTTCCTTGAAACTGCTCTGCTGTGCGTTCGTTCACCTAAGAGAGTTGAATCTATGTTGAGATTCAGCGAGTCAGAAACACGTTTCTTCCAGGAGCTGCGTTGGGATATTCCCGAGTGAATGGGACCATAGGCTGTACAGAGAAATATCTGCTTCTAAAACCAAAAGGGTGTTATCAAATGGAATGATTGACAATGTGTGCATTCAACTGACAGAGTTAAACTCACGTGTGGATTCAGCGGTTTGCAAACCCTTTCTGTGCAGAATCCCAAAACCGGTATTTCCAGCCCAATGCCGGCATCCGTACTAAACAGCAGGAAACTTCGTCTGAAACTCAGGAGAAAAGTTTCCTTGAAACTGCTCTGCTGTGCGTTCGTTCACCTAAGAGAGTTGAATCTATGTTGAGATTCAGCGAGACAGAAACACGTTTCTTCTAGGAGCTGCGTAGGGATATTCCCGAGTGAATGGGACCATAGGCTGTACAGAGAAATATCTGCTTCTAAAACCAAAAGGGTGCTATCAAACTGAATGGTTGTCAATGTGTGCATTCAACTGACAGAGTTAAACTCACGTGTGGATTCAGCGGTTTGCAAACCCTTTCTGTGCAGAATCCGAAAACCGGTATTTCCTGCCCAATGCAGGCATCCGTACTAAACAGCAGGAAACTTCGTCTAAAACTCAGGAGAAACGTTTCCTTGAAACTGCTCTGCTGTGCGTTCGTTCACTTAAGAGAGTTGAATCTATGTTGAGATTCAGCGAGTCAGAAACACGTTTCTTCTAGGAGCTGCGTTGGGATATTCCCGAGTGAATGGGACCATAGGCTGTACAGAGAAATATCTGCTTCTAAAACCAAAACGGAGCTATCTAACTGAATGGTTGTCAATGTGTGCATTCAACTGATAGAGTTAAACTCACGTGTGGAATCAGCGGTTTGCAAACCCTTTCTGCGCAGAATCCCAAAACCGGTATTTCCAGCCCAATGCCGGCATACGTACTAAACAGCAGGAAACTTCGTCTAAAACTCAGGAGAAACGTTTCCTTGAAACTGCTCTGCTGTGCGTTCGTTCACCTAAGAGAGTTGAATCTATGTTGAGATTCAGCGAGTCAGAAACACGTTTCTTCCAGGAGCTGTGTTGGGATATTCCCGAGTGAATGGGACCATAGGCTGTACAGAGAAATATCTGCTTCTAAAACCAAAACGGAGCTATCTAACTGAATGGTTGTCAATGTGTGCATTCAACTGACAGAGTTAAACTCACGTGTGGAATCAGCGGTTTGCAAACCCTTTCTGCGTAGAATCCCAAAACCGGTATTTCCAGCCCAATGCCGGCATACGTACTAAACAGCAGGAAACTTCGTCTAAAACTCAGGAGAAACGTTTCCTTGAAACTGCTCTGCTGTGCGTTCGTTCACCTAAGAGAGTTGAATCTATGTTGAGATTCAGCGAGTCAGAAACACGTTTCTTCCAGGAGCTGCGTTGGGATATTCCCGAGTGAATGGGACCATAGGCTGTACAGAGAAATATCTGCTTCCAAAACCAAAAGGGTGTTATCAAACTGAATGGTTGTCAATGTGTGCATTCAACTGACAGAGTTAAACTCACGTGTGGATTCAGCGGTTTGCAAACCCTTTCTGTGCAGAATCCCAAAACCGGTATTTCCAGCCCAATGCCGGCATACGTACTAAACAGCAGGAAACTTCGTCTAAAACTCAGGAGAAACGTTTCCTTGAAACTGCTCTGCTGTGCGTTCGTTCACCTAAGAGAGTTGAATCTATGTTGAGATTCAGCGAGTCAGAACCACGTTTCCTCTAGGAGCTGCGTTGGGATATTCCTGAGTGAATGGGACCATAGTCTGTACAGAGAAATATCTGCTTCTAAAACCAAAACGGAGCTATCTAACTGGATGGTTGTCAATGTGTGCATTCAACTGACAAAGTTAAACTCACGTGTGGATTCAGCGGTTTGCAAACCCTTTCTGTGCAGAATCCCAAAACCCGTATTTCCAGCCCAATGCCGGCATCCGTACTAAACAGCAGGAAACTTCGTCTAAAACTCAGGAGAAACGTTTCCTTGAAACTGCTCTGCTGTGCGTTCGTTCACCTAAGAGAGTTGAATCTATGTTGAGATTCAGCGAGTCAGAAACACGTTTCTTCCAGGAGCTGCGTTGGGATATTCCCGAGTGAATGGGACCATAGGCTGTACAGAGAAATATCTTCTTCTAAAACCAAAAGGGTGTTATCAAACTGAATGGTTTTCAATGTGTGCATTCAACTGACAGAGTTAAACTCACGTGTGGATTCAGCGGATTGCAAACCCTTTCTGTGCAGAATCCCAAAACCGGTATTTCCAGCCCAATGCCGGCATCCGTACTAAACAGCAGGAAACTTCGTCTAAAACTCAGGAGAAACGTTTCCTTGAAACTGCTCTGCTGTGCGTTCGTTCACCTAAGAGAGTTGAATCTATGTTGAGATTCAGCGAGTCAGAAACACGTTTCTTCCAGGAGCTGCGTTGGGATATTCCCGAGTGAATGGGACCATAGGCTGTACAGAGAAATATCTGCTTCTAAAACCAAAACGGAGCTATCTAACTGAATGGTTGTCAATGTGAGCATTCAACTGACAGAGTTAAACTCACGTGTGGATTCAGCGGTTTACAAACCCTTTCTGTGCAGAATCCCAAAACCGGTATTTCCAGCCCAATGCCGGCATCCGTACTAAACAGCAGGAAACTTCGTGTAAAACTCAGGAGAAAAGTTTCCTTGAAACTGCTCTGCTGTGCGTTCGTTCACCTAAGAGAGTTGAATCTATGTTGAGATTCAGCGAGTCAGAAACACGTTTCTTCTAGGAGCTGCGTTGGGAAAATCCCGAGTGAATGGGACCATATGCTGTACAGAGAAATATCTGCTTTTAAAACCAAAACGGATCTATCTAACTGAATGGTTGTCAATGTGTGCATTCAACTGACAGAGTTAAACTCACGTGTGGATTCAGCGGTTTGCAAACCCTTTCTGTGCAGAATCCCAAAACCGGTATTTCCAGCCCAATGCCGGCATACGTACTAAACAGCAGGAAACTTCGTCTAAAACTCACGAGAAACGTTTCCTTGAAACTGCTCTGCTGTGCGTTCGTTCACCTAAGAGAGTTGAATCTATGTTGAGATTCAGCGAGTCAGAAACACTTTTCTTCCAGGAGCTGCGTTGGGATATCCCCGAGTGAATGGGACCATAGGCTGTACAGAGAAATATCTGCTTCTAAAACCAAAACGGTGTTATCAAACTGAATGGTTGTCAATGTGTGCATTCAACTGACAGAGTTAAACTCACGTGTGGATTCAGCGGTTTGCAAACCCTTTCTGTGCAGAATCCCAAAACCGGTATTTCCAGCCCAATGCCGGCATACGTACTAAACAGCAGGAAACTTCGTCTAAAGCTCAGGAGAAACGTTTCCTTGAAACTGCTCTGCTGTGCGTTCATTCACCTAAGAGAGTTGAATCTATGTTGAGATTCAGCGAGTCAGAAACACGTTTCTTCTAGGAGCTGCGTTGGGATATTCCTGAGTGAATGGGACCATAGTCTGTACAGAGAAATATCTGCTTCTAAAACCAAAACGGAGCTATCTAACTGTATGGTTGTCAATGTGTGCATTCAGCTGACAAAGTTAAACTCACGTGTGGATTCAGCGGTTTGCAAAGCCTTTCTGTGCAGAATCCCAAAACCCGTATTTCCAGCCCAATGCCGGCATCCGTACTAAACAGCAGGAAACTTCGTCTAAAACTCAGGAGAAACGTTTCCTTGAAACTGCTCTGCTGTGCGTTC
>NW_026989676.1:15000-28627 GCF_030222135.1 Aotus nancymaae | reverse complement strand
GGCGATGCCTTGGCACGGAATTCTAGGAAGGCGTATCTTTTCCCCAGGACGTGTTAGCTGCTGTTTTTCTCCTGTTGTTCACTAGCGCTTTTGTGGATTTCTCGACGTATGGTGACAGCGGGTTAATGTAAACTGTACTTCATAGTGTGATAACCTGCTTTTTGCCAGTTAAAACTAACTCTCTCCTTCTCAGACTAAAAGCTGTTCAGGCTTTATGTTAGCTTCCTGAGCTGGACAGACTCCATCTTAGCTTCTACATTTTAGTTGTTTTCCCACCATTCAGTACGGAACCAGAGTACGTAGCAGCTGGGGCGGGCTGACACTGGGCACCCCCAGGAATGCATTTGTTGATAAGAGGCCGACTTAAGTGGTACCAACAGAGCCTGGGAATGCAGGCAGCTGCTGTCCAGTGCCCAGAGCCCCCGTTACCTATGTAAGTTGTATGTCTTTTGTGACAACTGTACCCCTCGCACCTGGCACTGTTTTATTTCTCATGTACTAGGTTAACTTTTAACTTTTTGCTTACTCTGCTTTTGTGAAAAATTTGCTTCAGCTACGTTCCCCCTCCCTTTTAAAACTAGGGTATAAAAGACCACCTAACATTTTCTTAGGGGCCGGCCGAGAGAATTTTGTGCGTCAGCCACCTCTCGGTCGCTGGCATAATAAAGGACTCATAATTCAATCTCAGAGTGTGCTGCATTCTTTGACTCGCTCGGGTACAACAATAAGGTCTTCTGCTTCTGCTTCTTCTTATTCTTCTTTTTCTTTTTCTTCTCCTTCTTTCTTCTTCTTCTTCTTCTTCTTCTTCTTCTTCTTCTTCTTCTTCTTCTTCTTTTCTACTCCTTTCTTCTTCTCCTTCTCCTTCTTTTTTGTAGTATTTTATTTACTGATCTCTCTGAAACATGCACAAGTTTATATAGCTAAGGGAACTTACTTACCATGCTAAGATGTTGCTCAACATGACAAGTTTCTACAAAATATATTTCAAGGTATATAGTACCTTCATTTCATTCCCGAGGAATCAACATGTGAACATGACGTTTGGTTGGTGAAATTTAGGATACAAGCATAAGTGTCAAATAATATCACACTTCCGGTTTAATGGAAAACATAACGGTTGTGACAGTCTCACCTAACGCTTTGGTTAAAGAAAGGGAGAAGACGGACAGGGGTGTCACAGAAGCATGCGAGGATTTGACAGTTCGAATCATCTATAGCCCTTCTGAGAAACTACAGATGAAAAATACGTAGTAAAAATTTCTGTAGGCCGGGCGTGGTGGCTCACGCCTATAATCCCATCATTTTGGGAGGCCGAGGCGGGTGGATCATGAGGTCGAGAGATCCGGACCAGACCATCCTGGTCAACATGGTGAAACCCCATCTCTACTAAAAATACAAAAATTAGCTGGGCGTGGTGGCGCGCGCCTGTAGTCCCAGCTACTCTGGAGGCTGAGGCAGGAGAATTGCTTGAACCCGGGAGGCGGAGGTTGCGGTGAGCCGAGATCGTGCCATTGCACTCCAGCCTAGGTAACAAGAGCGAAACTCTGTCTCAAAAAAAAAAAAAAGAAAAAGAAAGAAAGAAAGAAAGAAAGAAAGAAAGAAAGAAAGAAAGAAAGAAAGAAAGAAAGAAAGAAAGAAAGAAAGAAAGAAAGAAGGAAGGAAAAAATTTCTGTAACATGGTGGTTTCGGTACATTTATACTGATCATCATTCCATTCACGCACTCAAATAACTGCTGCTTCTGATCACTGAAAACTAGATTCAAAGCCACTGCTCCACAAGCTGATGCTACCGGTCCCCTATAATAACAGGTAGTTTAAATCTGGAAAGAAGGCAAAGCATACTGGTTAGTCAATGACTTGTAGAGATAATTGAGGCTACACTACTATACATAATCAGGTGCACGGTGTTCGTAACAATGCATACTGTGGTCCGGAGGTAATTCCGATTACCATATTCTATATTTATTGGTCATCGACAGCATACATTTTATGCTCCAAAAGAAATACCCCGATCCATCCAACAAAATGGTCACATTTCATGTTCTTTTAAAGGCAGACGAACTAAATTTAACGAAGCATTGGCTCTTCTTAATATCCCATTTTCAAGTTACTGATACGAATCCGCCAAAGAAACAATTATGCGTTTTACCTAACATCAAGTAATCTGCAAAGTTCCCGAGACAGACGCATGGCTTGTTCAGTTTCCAAAAGTAAATACAGGCTTTCTGACTGAAAACATTCGCATTCCTAGCTCTCCTCTAAACCAAACATTCAAAAGAAAATTACAAAAAAATGACCTCTAAGCTTCTGAATAGTCCACTTGGTGACATAGAGTATTTTCCGTCCCAACACTTTCTCGACTGCAAAAGATATTTACTTCCTAAGTACATGACAAAGTCTTCGTTTCAAACCATTCACTCAGTTAGTTTCCATGGTAACATTGCGGGATTCCTTGGCCACCATCAGTCGCATTAGTTGACTGTGGAATTTCTCAATCTTCTTTACATCTTGAGCTTGCTCTGTTTTAGACACCAAAGAAACTCGATCATCTGTTACTTTCATACATACACCAGTTCCCATCAGAATGCCTGTATGTATTTGTCAGCTGGGCGCGGTGGCTCACGCCTGTCATCCCAGCACTTTGGGAGGCTGAGGTGGGTGGATTGCTTGAGCCTAGGAGTTTGAGATTGCTTGAGCCTAGGAGTTTGAGACCGGTCTGGCCAACATGGCAAAACCTCGTCTCTACTAAAATACAAAGATTAGCCGGGCATGGTGGCACAACTCCTGTAATCCCAGCTACTGGGGAGGCTGAGGCACAAGAATCGCTTGAACCCAGGAAGCAGAGGTTGCAGTGAGACAAGATCGCACCACTGCGCTCCAGCCTGGGCAACAGAGCAAGACTCCGTCTCAAAAGCAAAATTTAAAAAAGATATAAGGCACAACTGTAAACTTAGCTGAATTCTGATATCTACCCATTTTTGTGTCATCCCTATAGTTCACTTTGTATTAAGTTGGGTTTCATTTGGGATTTGCGATGTACATATATATTTCTAGCTGTTCATACAAAGTTCTTATATATCAAATGAAAAGTGTTTTTCTCGTATGTTATTAAGTAGTGAATATATAAGGACTGTACTGATCTTCTAGGCTTGAGTTTACATAGGTGAATATCACCAACACCTGGCCTTAGAAAAGGACCATGTCGTTTTTGTTTTGTTTTGGTTTTTTTGGGCTATGACTTACGTCTTTTCTTGCCTCCTTCCTAGACGTTCCTATTTCGCTTTCTTGTCGGCTCACTTTTTCCCGTTCTATTTTCCACCAAACCATCTGTAGAGCTACAGAAGGTATCCTTTCTTATTTTTGGTAAAAGCCAGAACTTTACCTAGGAATCTTTTAACAGTTTTTTAGTGCTTATTTTTAAAATCACTGTCAACAATAAATCTAAGCCTAGAAGTATCCCTTCTTTCAACATATTTTTATTTGTTTCCCCGAGATGTGAAAGGGTTTCATTCCTTTAAGAGGCCTAACAGATTTGCCCCGACAGAGTTCACAAAACCCACTTCTCTAGAACGTAAATTGCTATCATGGGAGACTACCCAGAAATCTGACTCATGGCCCTGTGCCCACACTCTAAGACCTGTGTCTTTTGGAGAAGATCACAATGATTTAAGGACATTTTGAAACTTCCAATTATGTCTAAAAATTATATTCTTTTGTTTACATGATGAAACTTTTTGTTGTTCCTTGCTGGTATATAATAAAATATGTACGTGGGCGGGGGGGGGGGGAAGAAGAAGAATGCCTGTGTTTGAGAACCACACGTGCCGTGCCGTGCCCTGCCGTGCCGTCACTGGGTCAGCGAGGTGAAGCTTCTCTCTCGGCAGGCAGGCAGCGTGGCTGAACTCCTCCCAGGTCTGGTACTGGGGCATCGTGGCCTGGAGTGCAAAAGTAAACAGAAGCAAGGCCGCAGAACCCGGCCCGGCAAACTACCTAGAGTCGCCAACGGACGCAAAAGTCATAAGGTCTTGTTTTCTACAAATTCATGAGGGCTTCTTCTTCTTCTTCTTTTCCTTCTTTTTCTTCTCTCCCTCTCTCCCCCCCCCCCCGTCTCTGTCTCCCTCTCTCTCTCTCTCTCTCTCTCTCTCTCTCTCTCTCTCTCTCTCTCTCTCTCTCTCTCTCTCTCTCTCTCTCTCTCCCCCCCCCTCCGTCTCTCTCTCTCTCCCCCTCCCTCTCCCTCTTTTTCTTTTTACTAGAAGCTCAGGTAGATCTAATCTAATCTAATCCATTCCCAAGGCCTCAATTCTTTACTTTAGGAATCCCAGATTTGATCTCCATACAGAATCCTGTACGGAAGTGGCGAGTTGATTTCTGGACTTGGAGACCTCATAGATGTTACACATTAATAAAGATTCAGGCCTGGCACGCTCAGCCTCCCAAAGTGCTGGGATTACAGGCGTGCTGTTCACGCCCACTTATGCCCGGTGTGTTATGAGCGGCTCGGCTAACATGGTAACTTTGTGGCCCCATGGTTGGGCCTTTGGTTTCCACCCTAACAGCCAGAGGCTACCTGAGAGAGCCCTGTCCCTCGAAAGAAGGGTGGTTATCTGCAGATAGCAGCAGCGTCTTGCTGTGAAATCCACAAAGCCTCCACTGCGATTCAGAACGGTGTATGTCCCAAACGGCTGGTCCTGTTTATCTGCTCTGGTCTTTAGGAACGAATGCTCCCCTACTAAAATCTGTCACGGACACCTCCGGGACCGATGAATATGGTGGGTGCAAGTTCGGAGGTGAGGCGGGTACTTCGCTAGAGCTGAGGAGTTCGAGACCGGCCCGGGCGACAGGCTGCAGTGCATTTGTCTGTCCAAGGCCCATGGCAGCCTCCGCTTCCCTACCTCGAGCAATCCTCCCACCTCGGGCTCCAAAAAAGCTAGAACTACAGGCGCCTGCCATCACGATGCCCGGCTAACTTTTTAAGTGCTTTTATTTTTTAGTACAAACGGGGACTCGCTGTGTTGCCAGGGCTGGTCTCAAACTCCTGGGCTCGAGCGATTCTTCCACCTAAGTAAGTCTCCCAAAGTGTTGGGGTTACAGGCGTGAGCCATGGTGCGCTGTCCTCTTCTTTATTTCTTTCATTCCTCCTCTCTCTCTCTCTCTCTCTCTCGCTCTCGCTCTCGCTCTCGCTCTCGCTCTCGCTCTCGCTCTCGCTCTCGCTCTCGCTCTCGCTCTCCCCCCCCACCGCTCTCTCTCTGTCTCTCTCCCTCCCTCCCTCTCTCCTCTCTCTCTCATTCTTTTTCTTTTTTCTCTTTCTTCCTCCCTACTTTCTCTGATTTCTCATTATCTTTTTCTTTCTGCTATTTCTCTTTCTATTTTCTTTTTCATCTTTCTTCCCTTTACATCTCTGTCTCTTTCTTTCTTTCTTTTTTCTTTTTTCTTTTTTTTTCCTTCGAGACGGAGTTTCGCTCTCGTTACCCAGGCTGGAGTGCAATGGCGCGATCTCGGCTCACCACGGCCCCCGCCTCCTGGGTTCAAGCAATTCTCCTGCCTCAGCCTCCCGAGTAGCTGGGACTACAGGCTGCGCCACCATGCCCAGGTAATTTTTGTATTTTTTAGTCGAGACGGGGTTTCGTCATGTTGACGAGGATGGTCTCGATCTCTTGACCTCGTGATCCACCCGCCTCGGCCTCCCAAACCAAAGTGCTGGGATTATGGGCGTGAGCCACCGCGCCCGGCCCTCTCTTTCTTTATATTTCTTGTTCTTTATCTTCCTTTTTATTTTTTTATTTTTTATTTATTTATTTTTTTATAAAGATGGGGTTTCACCATGATGGCCAGGCTGGTCTTGAACTCCTGAGCTCAGGTGATCCACCCACCTCGGCCTCCCAAAGTGCTGGGATGACAGGCGTGAGCCACCGCGCCCGGCCTGTTCCTTATCTTCCTTACTCTCTTTCTCTTTTCTTTATTTGTTTCTTTCCATCTCTCCGTGTGTGTGTCTTTCTGTGGATTCTGAAAGAGTCTCTTCAATCTGTACCACAGACCTCTGAGACTTTCGCTTTGTTGTGCTTTTCCTCCTTGTCGTGTAAAATGTGTTCGCTTATTCTTGTGGCCTGATGACGACATGAAGACGAATTGGGAAAGGAGGGAGTTTTTATTTCTGTGACTGCTGACGGGGAAACGGAAGGCCTGGAAAATATCGCCAGACCGACTCAAAGTTACAGAGGATGTCAGGGCCTGTATACCTTCCGAGCTCTCTGTGTACGTGTAACAGTGCGTATTCACCTCAAGAGGGAAGCGATTTTTTTTTCCTTTTTTTTTTTCCTTCCCCGCCCCCGGAGTCTTGCTCTGTCGCCCAGGCTGAAGTGCAGTGGTGAGATCTCGGCTCAGTGCGACCTCCACCTCCCGAGTTCCAGCGATTCTCCTGCCTCAGCCTTTCGAGGGCCTAGAGATGGTGGTTTCGTCGCGTGGACCGGGCTGGTTTGGAACTCCTGACCTCAGGCGACCCGCCCGCATCTGCCTCTGCCTCTGCCTCTGCCTACTAGAGTGCAGGGGTGACGGGCGTGGGCCGCTAGGCCCCGGCCTGCTTTTTCTTTTGTCACTAGAAAAGAAAATAGTGCGGGCCCTCTCGTGATCACGGTATAAACCCTTCTATACTGTGGAATACGGCGCGCGTGTGCGTGCGTGCGTGCGTGCGTACGTAGGTGCGTGTGTTTCTGTGTGTATTGCCGAGTCATGGTGCTTCCTTCCCCCGCAGGGGCTCCGCTCGGTTAGTTGTGGGGATAATGCCTGGGAGGGTGCCGGGCTGACACTTGCATATGTTGTCTTCGGGCGTCACCTAGCGGTCACGGTTCTTGAAGGTCTAGGCGGCATACGGGACGCTCTGGCCGCCCGCCCGCAGTCAGGAGCGATTGTGGCTTCTCTCCGCTACCCGCCGCCCCGCCCACGCCCCGAGCTCACCCGCCCCCGCCCCGCCCCGCCCCCACCTTGGTCCGTCCGTCCGTCCGTCCGTCCCCCTCACTCCCTCGTTGCCCAGAAGACCCCTGGAGACCCTGGCTGGGCCCGATTGTTCTTCTCTTTGATCCGTTGTTTCCCTTTCTCTCTTCGTGTCTTTTTTTTTTTTTTTTTTTTTTTGAGACGGAGTTTCGCTCTTGATACCCAGGCTGGAGCGCAATGGCGCTGTCTCGGCTCACCGCAACCTCCGCCTCCTGGGTTCAGGCAATTCTCCTGCCTCAGCCTCCTGAGTAGCTGGGATTACAGTCACGCGCCACCGTGCCCAGCTAATTTTTTGTATTAGTAGAGACGGGGTTTCACCATGTTGACCAGGATGGTCTCGATCTCTTGACCTCGTGATCCACCCGCCTCGGCCTCCCAAAGTGCTGGGATTACAGGCTTGAGCCACCGCGCCCGGCCTCTTCGTGTCTTTTTAACCCATATGGACTCTGCTGCCTGGGTTTTATGGATGACAGCTCCACTTTAGGCCTTGCCGTTAGTGGGGACTTTCCTGATTCTCCTCAGTTGTAGTGAAAGCAGGTAGATGTCAAGAGCGTGCAAGTAAATGGCATTTCCCAGAAGTCATCGAATGGGTGTGGAGGAAGAAACATGCGGTGCCCCCCTTTCAAGGCAGCGATGCCAGCAATAATGAATTAGGTGTCATTGCTGGAGTCGGCTTGTTTCCTGAGTTGCCCTCCGTGCCCACCCCCACCCCAGGCTTGAAAACATTCTAGAATAACCCACTGTGCCTCCGTCCCTTCCCCTTCCTCTTTCTGTCCCCTTCTGCTTGCTCCCCTCGGTTTCTCTCGTTCCAGTCAGGCATATCCTCTCCACTCCACCCCCACCCCCACTCCTTAGGTAAATTCAACCACCCTGGCCTGGGCCCTCATAGTCATTTTTTTTTTTTCATTTTTAAGATAGAGTCTCGCTCTGTCGCCCAGGCTAGAATGCAGCGGTGTGATCTCTGCTCACTGCAACGTCTGCCTCCCGGATTCAAGCAATTCTCCTGCCTCAGCCTTCTGAGTGGCTGGGGTTACAGGCATGCGCCACCACGCCTGGAGAACTTTTTCCTTTTCTTTATACGTTAAAATTAAAGAAGTTTTTTTGTGTTTTTAGTAGAGACGGGGTTTCACCATGTTGGCCAGCCTGGTCTTGAACGCCTGACCTCAGGTGGTCCACCCGCCTCAGCCCCCCAGAGTGCTGGGATGACAGGCTTGAGCCTCCGCGTCCGGCTCATAGTCACTTTTAACGGTTACGTTAAGTGTAAATTTTTATTTTCCTGGCCAACATATTAGTAAGGTGGAAGGTGTGTCGTAGCCCCTACCTGGGCCTTACTATGCTTTTAGAGGATTAAAAAACAAGAAAATAGGCCGGGCGCGGTGGCTCAAGCCTGTAATCCCAGCACTTTGGGAGGCCGAGGCGGGTGGATCACGAGGTCGAGAGATCGAGACCATCCTGGTCAACATGGTGAAACCCCGTCTCTACTAATACAAAAAAATTAGCTGGGCACGGTGGCGCGTGCCTGTAATCCCAGCTACTCAGGAGGCTGAGGCAGGAGAATTGCCTGAACCCAGGAGGCGGAGGTTGCAGTGAGCCGAGATCGCGCCATTGCACTCCAGCCTGGGTAACAAGAGCGAGACTCCGTCTCAAAAAAAACAAACAAAAAAAAAAACAAGAAAAGATCTTTCTATCCTTTCTCCTTTTGTTTCTGTCTTCCTAATTTCCTTTTCCAGCTCTTTCTTTCTTTCTTTGTTTCTTTCGTGGTTTCTGTGTTTCCTTGTATTTTGTCTTTTTTTGCGACAGAGTCTCACTCTGTCACCCAGTTCTGTGTTTCTTTCGTGGTTTCTGTGTTTCTTTCGTTGTTCCTGTGTTTCTTTCGTGGTTTCTGTGTTTCTTTTGTTGTTCCTGTGTTTCTTTCGTTGTTTCTGTGTTTCCCTTTTTTTTTTTTTGAGACAGAGTGCCACTCTCTCACCCAGTTCTGGTTCTTTCGTTCTTTCTGTGTTTCTTTCGTTGTTTCTGTGTTTGCTTTCCTTTATTTTCTTTTTGCGAGACAGTCTCACTCTGTCACTCGGTTCTGTGTTTCTTTCGCTGTTCCTGTGTTTGTTTGTTTGTTTGTTTCTTTCTTTCTTTCTTTCTTTCTTTCTTTCTTTCTTTCTTTCTTTCTTCTTCTTTCTTTCGAGACAGAGTCTCACTCTGTCACCCAGTTCTGTGTTTCTTTCGTTGTTCCTGTGTTTCCTTTTTTTTTTTTTTTTTTTCTCCTTTTTTTTTTTTGAGACAGAGTCTCACTCTGTCACCCAGGCTGGAGTGCAATGGCGCGATCTCGGCTCGCTGCAACCTCCGCCTCCCGGGTTCAGGCGATTCTCCTGCCTCAGCCTCCTGAGTAGCTGGCATTACAGGCAAGCGCCACCATGCCCAGCTAATTTTTTGTATTTTTAGTGTAGACGGGGTTTCACCATGTTGACCAGGATGGTCTCGATCTCTTGACCTCGTGATCCACCCGCCTCGGCCTCCCAAAGTGCTGGGATTACAGGCGTGAGCCACCGCGCCCGGCCTAGTTCTGTGTTTCTTTTGTTGTTTCTGTGTTTCTTTCGTTGTTCCTGTCTTTCTTTCTTTCGTTGTTCCTGTCTGTCTGTCTGTCTGTCTGTCTGTCTTTCTTTCTTTCTTTCTTTCTTTCTTTCTTTCTTTCTTTCTTTTTCTTTCTTTCTTTCTTTCGAGACAGAGTCTCACTCTGTCACCCAGTTCTGTGTTTCTTTCGTTGTTCCTGTGTTTCCTTTTTTTTTTTTTTGTAGCTGGGATTACAGGCGCGTGCCACCGCGCCCAGCTAATGTTTGTTTTTTTAGCAGAGACGGGGTTTCAACATTTTGGCCAGGCTGGTCTCGAACTCCTGACCTTGTGATCCACCCGCCTCGGCCTCCCAAAGTGCTGGGATTACAGGCATGAGCCACCGTGCCCGGCCTCTGCGTTTCTTTGTCTCTCTTTCTCTCTCTCTCTCTCTCTCTCTCTCTCTCTCTCTCTCTCTCTCTCTCTCTCTCTCTCTCTCGCTGTTTCTTTCTCTCTGTCTCTCTGTCTCTCTGTCTTTCTTTCTAGACGGAGCCTTGCTGTGTCGCCAGGCCAGATAGTGTTTAGTACCGAATTTTATTTTCTCCATTTTCTGTCTTTTTCTTCCTTCCTTCCTTTCTTTCTTTCCTCCTCCTCCTCCTCCTCCTCCTCCTCCTCCTCCTCCTCCTCCTCCTCCTCCTCCTTCTTCTTCCCCTTCTTCTTCTTTTTTAATTTTCACCTTGATGCAGGTGGGCGAACGCTGAAAAAGGCATTAGCCTCTTCTTTCTTTCTTTCTTTCTTTTTCTTTCTTTCTTTCTTTCTTTCTTTCTTTCTTTCTTTCTTTCTTTCTTTTTCTTTCCCTCCTTCCTCCCTCCCTTCTGTCCTTTTATCTGTTCCTTTCCTTTATTCTTTCTTTCTTTCTTTGTCTTTTATACTTTCTTTTTTCCTCTCTTTCGCCCTTCTTTCCGTCATCTCTTTCCTCATTCTTTCTCTTTTTCATCTTTCTTCATTTTCCACCTTTCATCATATACCTTCTCCAGATTTTTTAAATTCTGTCTGTTTTCTCCATCTCCTTCCTCCCCGCTCCCTGCTTGCTTTCTTCCCTCCCTCCTTCCTCCATCTCTCTTTTTTCTATCCCCTCCCTCCCTCCCTCCCTCCCTCCCTCCCTCCCTCCCATCCCCCACCCCGTGTGGATTGTGAACGTGTCCTCATTCGGCGTCTCTCTGTCACCTGAACGACTCGCGCCCGAGTCCTGTGTGTTCTTTCTCCCTCCGAGATGCATCTCCAAACACCCACACGTCATGGGCTTGTCTTTTGACTCTGTCTCGGTCTACGCAGATACACGTTTGGAGGAGCGTTTCTGTGGGGTTGGGGTGGAGGGGCTGTGTTTTCGGCCTCGGGAAGACTTTCTCGACTCACGGTTTCGGTTTTGCGGTCCGCCGGCCGCCCTGCCATCCGGATGTGTCTCGGTGACAGGTTTGGGATGGTGACATGTCGCCGGTTTTCGGGCTCCATCTGGTGGCCGCTTTTATATGGTTCTCCTGGCTTCCAGAGCTCCGGTGGCAGCTGCTGAGCGAGGGGAGCGTCCCTGCTGTGAGCTAGGCAGAGCTCCGGAAAGCCTGCGGCTGTCAGCGGGGCTGTCCCTGTGGCGCCAGAGCTCTGGCGAGTCACTTGTGAGTCAGAGCACGGGCGTGCAGGGCTATATAGGGGCAGGCTGTCGCCGAGTTTCCAGGCCCGAGCGAGGTGTGCGGGCTGCCGGGGCTGGTCGACCAGCACGCCGTAGCTCCCGAGGCCCGACCCGCGACCCGCGGGGACCCTCCGGGCATGGCGCGGGTGGCCGGGGACGCCCCTCCCCGGCCCTGTCGCGGGCCTGTGCGGGCCCTGGCCGCCTGAGGCACCCGCCGAATCTCTTTTCCAAGTTCTCGTGGGGAGTCGGTGGCCGTCCTGCGCCGTCCTCCCGGGGTGCCGTACCCGGCTGCGGTCCCTCTGCTGTGATACTTTTCTTCCAAGTCCGCGTTCGTAGTCGGAGAGTGGTCCCTGAGAGCGCCTTCGGTCCCTCGTGTGTCCCTCGCGTGTGAGGGGACGGCCGAATGGGTCTCGCTCTGGAGGCACGGGTCGGCCCCTGCGTGGCACCGGTGGCCCGGAGGGCGTCCCTGGTCTTGGGGGTCGACGAGACGGCCCTGGGTGCTCCGTGTGTGGCTGCGATGGTGGCCTTTTTGGGGACAGATGTCCGTGTCGTGCGTTTCTGAGTCGGTGGTGTGGCCGGTGACTCGACCCCCTGCCCCCCAGGGTGGGTATATCTTTCACGCTGAGTTTGAATTTTGGGCCACCGGGTTGTTGCTGACACGCTGTCCTCTGGCGACTTGTCGCTGGAGAGGTCGGGCCTCTGGATGCGTGGGGGTTTATCTGGTCTGGCGGTGACCTGGCTAGCCGGCCCTGCTCTGGCTTGAGCCGCCGGCTGGGGCCCGTGTGCCTTGCCTCTCACGCATCCGTCTGAGTGTCCCGGCTCCCCGGTGCCGCCCTGGGTGGGCCCGGGTCTCCTCTGACCCACCCGGGTGTGGTGGGGAGAGGCCGATGCGGGTGGGGGGCTCCCTTCCGCCTGCGCGTGCGCTCCCCGCTGCGGGCACCTGGGGCGGTCGTGACAACCCCGCTCCGTTGGCTCCGTGCCGTGCGTGTCAGGCGTCCTCCGCTCCCTTGGGGTTGTCCGCCGTCCCTTCCCTCAGAGCGGGGCTGGCCGACCGCGGGCTGTGGTCGGCTCGGTGGTTTGGTGAGGCTGGTGAGGTCCCGTTGCTCCGCTCTGGGTCTTGTTCCGATCGATGTGGTGACGTCATGCTCTCCCGGGCTGCGACCGTTCCGCGGTGGGCGAGGGACGGACCTTCATGGTGAATGGCTCCGCTCTTCTCACCCCACCCGCGGGGGGGCCCCGTGTCTCTCCTCTCCCTGCATGTGTGGGGCTGGTGGTGGGAGGCATTAGGGGTACGGAATCCGGCCCGACCTCGCCGTGCTTCTCCTGTCGTCTGCCTGGCGGGGGCGGCGGGGTCCTCTGACACGGCAGGCATCCCTCGCTCTCGCCTCCTGTGGGTGTTGCCTTGCGGGCGCGGCCCCCCTCCGCGGCGGTGGGGGGCTGTCCCGCCGGCCCGTCGTCCTGCCCTTGCCGGGGTGGTGCGAGCGTTGGCTCCGCTCAGGCCTTTGCGGTGCTCCTGGAGCGCTCCGGGTTGTCACTCAGGTGCCCGAGGCCGAGTGGTGGTGGTGTTCCCGCCCCTGGGGCCCCCTCCTCCGGCTGCTGCCACGGGGGGTCTGCGTGTGGGTCCTGAGGAGGAGCTCAGCTCATTGGAGGGGGTGTGGTCGAGCGAGGTGCGCCTCTCCCGCGTGGGGTAAGGGGTGCCGCAGGTTTTCCTTCTCCTGCTGCCGTAGACCACGGCCCCCCCTCCCTTCCCCAGGTGTCCCTGAGCGCCTCCGTGGCTGGCCCGGTGAGGGGGCGACCGGTGGGTTGGGGGAGCGTGACCCGCCCTCGGTGAGAAAGCCTTCTCTAGCGATCTGAGAGGTTGTGCCTTGGGGTGTACCGGATTCCCCCGGCTCGCCGCCTCTCTCTGCGTTGTGGTAGCGCTGCCGTCAGCGATTGGATTCGCTCACGTGTAGGCAGAGTTCCCTCTTCTCGGTGATGGGAGAGAGAGGGGTCCGCCGGTCCCCGCGGTGGGGACCGAGCGCCGCTCGATGCCTACTGTGGCCCGCGCCTCCCCCCTCTGAGTCGGGGGAGGGTCCCGCTGGGCCTGGCCCGGTGTCCTGGCCGTTGGGGGCGTCGTAGCTTGAACGCTGGGTGCGCGTGGCGTGTCCAGTCTGGCGTGTGAGCCGGCTCTCTGTCCGCTCCCGTGCCGTGCCGAGCCGTGGCCGGTGCCGATGGCCGCGCTGTGTGCGGGGCAACGGGTCGGGCCGCCTGGGCCTGGGAAACCGTCCCCCACGGTGGGGCGTGCCGGTCTCCCGGAGCGGGACCGGGTCGGGGATGGACGAGATTCTGGGCACGTTGCCCCGGTGTCGGGCTGGTCGCTTTTGGGGCCCCCGGTGGGTGGGGTCTGGGTCCCGTGAGGGGGCTCCGCGGTGGTGCCA
>NW_026989676.1:0-2500 GCF_030222135.1 Aotus nancymaae | reverse complement strand
GGGATGGTCTCGATCTCTTGACCTCATGATCCGCCCGCCTCGGCCTCCCAAAGTGCTGGGAATCCACAGGTGTGAGCCACCGCACCTGGCTCTTCTTATGGCTTCTTAACTCTTCCATGTCATTCTTACGTTTGTCATGTCTTCGTCCGTTCGTTAATTTAGTTAGAGGCGGGGTCTCGAGTATTTCTCTACAGGCATTCATTCATTCATTCATTCACTCACTTATTTGGGGGCAGGCTTGCGTTTATTTATCTAATTATATAGAGGCAGGCTCGCTTTTATTATTTATTCATTCATTCATTCATTCATTCATTTTTTTTTAATTTATTTATTTACTTTTAAATAGAGACAGGGTTTCACCATGTTGGCCAGGCTGGTCTCGATGTTCTGACCTCAGGTGATCCACCCGCCTCAGCCTCCCAAAGCGCTGGGGGATTACAGGCCTGAGCCACTGTGCCCGGCTATTTGTTTATTTATCTATCAATCGATTTATTTAGAGGCAGGCTCCCTCGCGCATGCGTGCGTGCATGCATGCATTTATTTAATTAGTTAGTTTATTTTATTTATTTGGGGGAAGGCTCACATTTTTCTTTCCATCGAGGCAGGCTCGCATCTCTCTCTCTCTCTCTCTCTCTCTCCCCCCCCCCCCTCTCTCTCTCTCTCTCTCTCTCTCTCTCTCTCTCTCTCTCTCTCTCTCCCCCCCCCCCCTTCCCCACATCGGCCACCCCCCCTCGCCCCCGTCTGTCTCTCTTTAAAGGCAGGGTCTCGCTCTGTAGCCCAGGGTCACTCCAGCCTCAACGCTTTGGACCAAGACATCGGCACGTGGTCTCGCTTTGTGGCCCGCACTCTGGACACATATATTCCTTTTTAAATTTTTGGACGGATGCTGCTGCTGCTGCTGCTGCTGCTGCTGCTGCTGCTGCTGCTGATGATGATGATGATGATCAATTTATACAGGCGGAGGTGGTGTCGACTGACGGCTCGAGATGATCTCAAACTTTGGCGCTCCGGCCATCCTCCCACGTCGGCCTTTCAGACTGCTGCGATGACAGGCGTGAGCATGGATGGAACGGGCAGATCACGGGCTTGAGAGATCGAGACCATCCCGGCCGACGTGGTGAAACCCCGTCTCTACTAAAAATACAAAAATTAGCTGGCCGTGGTGGCGTGCGCCTGTAGTCTCGGCTACTCGGGACGCTGAGGCAGAAGAATCGCTTGAACCCGAGAGGCGGAGGTGGCGGTCGACTGAGATTGCACCACGCTACGCTACAGCCTGGGCTCACTGCAACCTCCACCTCCCGGGTTCCAGCGATTCCCCTGCCTCAGCCTCCCGAGTTGCTGAGATTATACAGGTACGTGCCTGTCATCCCAAGCCACTCGGGAGGCTGAGGCAGGAGAATCGCTGGAACCCGGGAGGCGGAGGTTTCGGCGAGCCGAGATCGTGCCACTGCTCTCCAGCCTGGGCAACGAGAGCGGAACTTTGTTGAGGGGGGGGAAGAAATGCGAAATTTGGGAGTGAAAACTTGACCCCGGGACAGGAGGGTAGCGTGCTGCAAGCTGTCTTCTTCTCCCCGTGAAATCCACGCTGTCTCCGGGAGCGTGGATTTCACGGACCTTCGTTTCCCTGTGACAGGTATTGCCACTCTGAGGTGGTGGGTCTGGCGCCCACTCGGAAACGCTATGGACTGGACTTCCATCTTAGATGGGTCCCATCTCCACCCCTAGCCTCCCTCCGTCCACACGCCCCCGCCCCTGGTCTCCTCTTCCTGTTGTCTAGGGGAATTGAAGTTCCATATGAACCCATGGGCGGGTGCCTAGGCTGTGTCCCCTGGGGGCTCTGGTCGACTAGTTGCAGGTGGGCACCACCTGAGAGGATTCCCTGGGTGGGCCCAGAAACGACCTGGCCCGAGAGGGATCGGGGAGAGGCTGGTGATGCGGCGTGCCTGAGCCGCTCCCCCCACCAACCTCCACCCCGACCCAGAGCGATCCAAGATTCCCTTCTTTTCCGTGCTGACATCTGCAAGCATCTAGCTAGGTCTTTTGTGTGTGTGTGTGTGTGTGTGTGTGTGTGTGTGTGTGTGTGTGTGTGTGTGTCTGTCTGTCTGTCTGTCTGTCTGTTATAAAGCTATTTATTTGGGTGAGTTATTCCAAGAGTTGTATACAGCTTTATTTTTTTTGGAATTGCAGTATTAAAGTTGCACTTTGGATTTAGGACTTACTGTCATTACTTTGGTGATATGTACGGTGGTCATCTAATGGATGCTGCACAGAGTAGGGACTACGGGGACCCACATTTTGTCCCCATCCCATCTTCAAATAATTGGGGTCTCTTAGGTCCGTGATGCAAAGGCATAAGACAATCCTGATCTTGAAGCCTTGAAGAAAGTCATTACGTATACACAGATAGAAAATGCAAATATGTCAATGTCATCTGATAGCTTGAAATAAAGAAATATTTTAGTTAAACTGTTATCAAAGTTCACATTTCTGTTAATGAGAC
>NW_026989675.1:0-14278 GCF_030222135.1 Aotus nancymaae | reverse complement strand
TCCATATGCCAGTAATGGGCTGAAAACGCCTGTTTTGGGACTCTGCAGAGAAAGTGTTTGCAGACTGCTGAATCCACACACGGGTTTAACTCTGGAAGTTGAGTGCACACATTGACAACCGTTCTGTTAGATAGCTGCGTTTTGGATTTAGAAGCAGATATTTCCCTGTGCTTACTGCTGTTTCTTCCATATGCCGGTAATGGGCTGAAAACGCCTGTTTTGGGACTCTGCAGAGAAAGTGTTTGCAGACTGCTGAATCCACACACGGGTTTAACTCTGGAAGTTGAGTGCACACATTGGCAACCGTTCTGTTAGATAGCTGCGTTTTGGATTTAGAAGCAGATATTTCCCTGTGCTTACTGTTGTTTCTTCCATATGCCGGTAATGGGCTGAAAACGCCTGTTTTGGGACTCTGCAGAGAAAGTGTTTGCAGACTGCTGAATCCACAAACGGGTTTAACTCTGGAAGTTGAGTGCACACATTGACAACCGTTCTGTTAGATAGCTGCGTTTTGGATTTAGAAGCAGATATTTCCCTGTGCTTACTGCTGTTTCTTCCGTATGCCGGTAATGGGATGAAAACGCCTGTTTTGGGACTCTGCAGAGAAAGTGTTTGCAGACTGCTGAATCCACACACGGGTTTAACTCTGGAAGTTGAGTGCACACATTGACAACCGTTCTGTTAGATAGCTGCGTTTTGGTTTTAGAAGCAGATATTTCCCTGTGCTTACTGCTGTTTCTTCCATATGCCGGTAATGGGCTGAAAACGCCTGTTTTGGGACTCTGCAGAGAAAGTGTTTGCAGACTGCTGAATCCACACACGGGTTTAACTCTGGAAGTTGAGCGCACACATTGACAACCGTTCTGTTAGATAGCTGCGTTTTGGATTTAGAAGCAGATATTTCCCTGTGCTTACTAGTGTTTCTTCCATATGCCGGTAATGGGCTGAAAACGCCTGTTTGGGACTCTGCAGAGAAAGTGTTTGCAGACTGCTGAATCCACACACGGGTTTAACTCTGGAAGTTGAGTGCACACATTGACAACCGTTCTGTTAGATAGCTGCGTTTTGGATTTAGAAGCAGATATTTCCCAGTCCTTACTGCTGTTTCTTCCATATGCCGGTAATGGGCTGAAAACGCCTGTTTTGGGACTCTGCAGAGAAAGTGTTTGCAGACTGCTGAATCCACACACGGGTTTAACTCTGGAAGTTGAGTGCACACATTGACAACCGTTCTGTTAGATAGCTGCGTTTTGGATTTAGAAGCAGATATTTCCCTGTGCTTACTGCTGTTTCTTCCATATGCCGGTAATGGGCTGAAAACGCCTGTTTGGGACTCTGCAGAGAAAGTGTTTGCAGACTGCTGAATCCACACACGGGTTTAACTCTGGAAGTTGAGTGCACACATTGACAACCGTTCTGTTAGATAGCTGCGTTTTGGATTTAGAAGCAGATATTTCCCAGTGCTTACTGCTGTTTCTTCCATATGCCGGTAAAGGGCTGAAAACGCCTGTTTTGGGACTCTGCAGAGAAAGTGTTTGCAGACTGCTGAATCCACACACGGGTTTAACTCTGGAAGTTGAGTGCACACATTGACAACCGTTCTGTTAGATAGCTGCGTTTTGGATTTAGAAGCAGATATTTCCCTGTGCTTACTGCTGTTTCTTCCTTATGCCGGTAATGGGCTGAAAACGCCTGTTTTGGGACTCTGCAGAGAAAGTGTTTGCAGACTGCTGAATCCACACACGGGTTTAACTCTGGAAGTTGAGTGCACACATTGACAACCGTTCTGTTAGATAGCTGCGTTTTGGATTTAGAAGCAGATATTTCCCTGTGCTTACTGCAGTTTCTTCCATATGCCGGTAATGGGCTGAAAACGCCTGTTTTGGGACTCTGCAGAGAAAGTGTTTGCAGACTGCTGAATCCACACACGGGTTTAACTCTGGAAGTTGAGTGCACACATTGACAACCGTTCTGTTAGATAGCTGCGTTTTGGATTTAGAAGCAGATATTTCCCTGTGCTTACTGCTGTTTCTTCCATATGCCGGTAATGGGCTGAAAACGCCTGTTTTTGGACTCTGCAGAGAAAGTGTTTGCAGACTGCTGAATCCACACACGGGTTTAACTCTGGAAGTTGAGTGCACACATTGACAACCGTTCTGTTAGATAGCTGCGTTTTGGATTTAGAAGCAGATATTTCCCTGTGCTTACTGCTGTTTCTTCCATATGCCGGTAATGGGCTGAAAACGCCTGTTTTGGGACTCTGCAGAGAAAGTGTTTGCAGACTGCTGAATCCACACACGGGTTTAACTCTGGAAGTTGAGTGCACACATTGACAACCGTTCTGTTAGATAGCTGCGTTTTGGATTTAGAAGCAGATATTTCCCTGTGCTTACTGCTGTTTCTTCCATATGCCGGTAATGGGCTGAAAACGCCTGTTTTGGGACTCTGCAGAGAATGTGTTTGCAGACTGCTGAATCCACACACGGGTTTAACTCTGGAAGTTGAGTGCACACATTGACAACCGTTCTGTTAGATAGCTGCGTTTTGGATTTAGAAGCAGATATTTCCCTGTGCTTACTGCTGTTTCTTCCATATGCCGGTAATGGGCTGAAAACGCCTGTTTTGGGACTCTGCAGAGAAAGTGTTTGCAGACTGCTGAATCCACACACGGATTCAACTCTGGAAGGTGAATGCACGCATTGACAACCGTTCATTTAGATAGCTGCCTTTTGGTTTTAGAAGAAGTTATTTCTCTTTACAGCATATACTCTCATTCACTCTGGAATATCCAAACGCAGCTCCTAAAAGAAACGGGTTTCTGCGTATAATCAGATATTTCCCTTTTCATCTTTTACCCCAGTACACTCTGGTATATGCAAACGCAGCTCCTGGAAGAAACGTGTTTGTAACTCGCTGAATCTGAGCATATATTGAAGTCTCTTGGGTGAATGAACACACAGCAGAAGAGTTTGAAAAAAACATTTCTTCCATGTTATAGATGCACTGTTACTGCTATTGCTTTTAGGCTGGTGTTTTCCTGGAAATGTTGGCTTTAGAATTTCCATATAAATGGTTTGTAAACTGCTGCATAAGTGGAGCAGTTTAATTCGTTAAGTTGAATGCCCTCATTCACAATCATTCTGTTAGCTAGCTCCGTTTTGGTTTTAGAAGCCTGTGTTTCTAGTTACAGCATATACTCCCATTCATTCTGGAATAGCCAAACGCAGCTCCCAGAATAGACGTGTTTCTAAGTCGCTGAATCTAAACATAGATTCAACTCCCTTAGGTGAACGAACACACAGCACAGCAGTTTGAAAGAAACGTTTTATTTGAGTTTTAGACGCAGTCTTATTGCTATTTCTTAGAGGCCGGTATTTTGCTGGGTATGTCTGTTTTAGAATCTGCACAAAAATCTTTTCTAAACTGCTGCATAGAAACAACAGTTTATCTCAATAAGCTGAATGCACACAGTGACAACCATTCTGTTAGATGGCTCCGTGTTTGTTTTAGAACCAGATATTTCACTTTAAACCTTATACTCCAGTACACTCTGGAATATGCAAATGCAGCTCCTGGAAGAAACGTGTTTCTTACTCGCTGAATCTGAACATATACTCAAGACTCTTAGGTGAATGAACACAGAGCAGAGCATTTTGAAGAAAACGTTTCTTCTATGTTATAGATGCAGTCTTACTGCTACTTCTTTTAGGCTGGTGTTTTGCTGCAAATGTTAATTTTAGAATTTGCATATAAAGGGTTTCTAAACTGCTGCCTAAGAAGAGCAGATTAACCCTTTAAGTTGAATGCACACATTCACAACCATTCTGTTAGATAGCTCCGTTTTGGTTTTAGAAACAGATATTTCTCTTTACAGCATTTACTCCCATACACTCTGGAATATCGAAATGCAGCTCCTAGAATAAACGTGTTTCAAACTCGCTGAATCCAAACATAGATTCAACGACCTTTGGTGAACGAACACACTGCAGAGCAGTTTGAAAGAAACGTTCCCTCTGAGTTTTAGACGCAGTCTTACTGCTATTTCTTATAGGCCGGTATTTTGCTGAAAATGTCTGTTTGAGAATCTACACAGAAATGTTTTCTAAACTGCTGCATACAAACAGCAGTTTAGCTCAGTAAGTTGAATGCACACATTGACAACCATTCCATTAGATCATCCGTTTTTCTTTTGGAACGAGACATTTGTCTTTACATCTTATACTCCAGTATACTCTGGAATAGGCAAACACAGCTCCTGGAAGAAACGTGTTGCTAATTAGCTGAATCTGAACATATATTCAAGTCTCTTATATGAATGAACACACAGCAGAGCAGTTTGAAAACAGTTTCTTCCATGTTAAAGATGCAGTCTTACTGCTATTTCCTTTAGGCTGCTGTTTTGCTGGAAAGGCCTGTATGAGAATTTGCATATAAAGGGTTTCTAAAGTGCTGCATGAGAAGAGCAGTTTACCTCTTTAAGCCAAAGGCACACATTCACAACCACTCTGCTAGATAGATCCATTTTGGTTTTAGAAACAGATATTTCTCTTTACAGCATATACGCCCATTCATTCTGGAATATCCAAAGACAGCTCCTAGAATAAACGTATTTCTATCTCGCTGAATCCAAACATAGATTAAACTCCCTTAGGTCAAAGAACACACGGCCGAGGAGGTTGAAAGAAACGTTTCTTCTGAGTTTTAGACGCAGTCTTAATGCTCTTTCTTATATATGCCGGTACTGGGCCGGAAAGGCCTGTTTTCAGACTCTGCACAGAAAGTGTTTGCAGACTGCTGAATCCACACACGGGTTTAACTCTGGAAGTTGAGTGCACACATTGACAACCGTTCTGTTAGATAGCTGCGTTTTGGATTTAGAAGCAGATATTTCCCTGTGCCTACTGCGGTTTCTTCCATATGCCGGTAATGGGCTGAAAACGCCTGTTTTGGGTCTCTGCAGAGAAAGTGTTTGCAGACTGCTGAATCCACACACGGGTTTAACTCTGGAAGTTGAGTGCACACATTGACAACCGTTCTGTTAGATAGCTGCGTTTTGGATTTAGAAGCAGATATTTCCCTGTGCTTACTGCTGTTTCTTCCATATGCTGGTAATGGGCTGAAAACGCCTGTTTTGGGACTCTGCACAGAAAGTGTTTGCAGACTGCTGAATCCACACACGGGTTTAACTCTGGAAGTTGAGTGCACACATTGACAACCGTTCTGTTAGATAGCTGCGTTTTGGATTTAGAAGCAGATATTTCCCTGTGCTTACTGCTGTTTCTTCCATATGCCGGTAATGGGCTGAAAACGCCTGTTTTGGGACTCTGCAGAGAAAGTGTTTGCAGACTGCTGAATCCACACACGGGTTTAACTCTGGAAGTTGAGTGCACACATTGACAACCGTTCTGTTAGATAGCTGCGTTTTGGATTTAGAAGCAGATATTTCCCTGTGCTTACTGCTGTTTCTTCCATATGCCGGTAATGGGCTGAAAACGCCTGTTTTGGGACTCTGCAGAGAAAGTGTTTGCAGACTGCTGAATCCACACACGGGTTTAACTCTGGAAGTTGAGTGCACACATTGACAACCGTTCTGTTAGATAGCTGCGTTTTGGATTTAGAAGCAGATATTTCCCTGTGCTTACTGCAGTTTCTTCCATATGCCGGTAATGGGCTGAAAACGCCTGTTTTGGGACTCTGCAGAGAAAGTGTTTGCAGACTGCTGAATCCACACACGGGTTTAACTCTGGAAGTTGAGTGCACACATTGACAACCGTTCTGTTAGATAGCTGCGTTTTGGATTTAGAAGCAGATATTTCCCTGTGCTTACTGCTGTTTCTTCCATATGCCGGTAATGGGCTGAAAACGCCTGTTTTGGGACTCTGCAGAGAAAGTGTTTGCAGACTGCTGAATCCACACACCGGTTTAACTCTGGAAGTTGAGTGCACACATTGACAACCGTTCTGTTAGATAGCTGCGTTTTGGATTTAGAAGCAGATATTTCCCTGTGCTTACTGCAGTTTCTTCCATATGCCAGAAATGGGCTGAAAACGCCTGTTTTGGGACTCTGCAGAGAAAGTGTTTGCAGACTGCTGAATCCACACACGGGTTTAACTCTGGAAGTTGAGTGCACACATTGACAACCGTTCTGTTAGATAGCTGCGTTTTGGATTTAGAAGCAGATATTTCCCTGTGCTTACTGCTGTTTCTTCCATATGCCGGTAATGGGCTGAAAACGCCTGTTTTTGGACTCTGCAGAGAAAGTGTTTGCAGACTGCTGAATCCACACACGGGTTTAACTCTGGAAGTTGAGTGCACACATTGACAACCGTTCTGTTAGATAGCTGCGTTTTGGATTTAGAAGCAGATATTTCCCTGTGCTTACTGCTGTTTCTTCCATATGCCAGAAATGGGCTGAAAACGCCGGTTTTGGGACTCTGCAGAGAAAGTGTTTGCAGACTGCTGAATCCACACACGGGTTTAACTCTGGAAGTTGAGTGCACACATTGACAACCGTTCTGTTAGATAGCTGCGTTTTGGATTTAGAAGCAGATATTTCCCTGTGCTTACTGCAGTTTCTTCCATATGCCGGTAATGGGCTGATAACGCCTGTTTTGGGACTCTGCAGAGAAAGTGTTTGCAGACTGCTGAATCCACACACGGGTTTAACTCTGGAAGTTGAGTGCACACATTGACAACCGTTCTGTTAGATAGCTGCGTTTTGGATTTAGAAGCAGATATTTCCCTGTGCTTACTGCTGTTTCTTCCATATGCCGGTAATGGGCTGAAAACGCCTGTTTTGGGACTCTGCAGAGAAAGTGTTTGCAGACTGCTGAATCCACACACGGATTCAACTCTGGAAGGTGAATGCACGCATTGACAACCGTTCAGTTAGATAGCTGCCTTTTGGTTTTAGAAGAAGTTATTTCTCTTTACAGCATATACTCTCATTCACTCTGGAATATCCAAACGCAGCTCCTAAAAGAAACGGGTTTCTGCGTATAATCAGATATTTCCCTTTTCATCTTTTACCCCAGTACACTCTGGTATATGCAAACGCAGCTCCTGGAAGAAACGTGTTTGTAACTCGCTGAATCTGAGCATATATTGAAGTCTCTTGGGTGAATGAACACACAGCAGAGGAGTTTGAAAAAAACATTTCTTCCATGTTATAGATGCACTGTTACTGCTATTGCTTTTAGGCTGGTGTTTTCCTGGAAATGTTGGCTTTAGAATTTCCATATAAATGGTTTGTAAACTGCTGCATAAGTGGAGCAGTTTAATTCGTTAAGTTGAATGCCCTCATTCACAATCATTCTGTTAGCTAGCTCCGTTTTGGTTTTAGAAGCCTGTGTTTCTAGTTACAGCATATACTCCCATTCATTCTGGAATAGCCAAACGCAGCTCCCAGAATAGACGTGTTTCTAAGTCGCTGAATCTAAACATAGATTCAACTCCCTTAGGTGAACGAACACACAGCACAGCAGTTTGAAAGAAACGTTTTATTTGAGTTTTAGACGCAGTCTTATTGCTATTTCTTAGAGGCTGGTATTTTGCTGGGTATGTCTGTTTTAGAATCTGCACAAAAATCTTTTCTAAACTGCTGCATAGAAACAACAGTTTATCTCAATAAGCTGAATGCACACAGTGACAACCATTCTGTTAGATGGCTCCGTGTTTGTTTTAGAACCAGATATTTCACTTTAAACCTTATACTCCAGTACACTCTGGAATATGCAAATGCAGCTCCTGGAAGAAACGTGTTTCTTACTCGCTGAATCTGAACATATACTCAAGACTCTTAGGTGAATGAACACAGAGCAGAGCATTTTGAAGAAAACGTTTCTTCTATGTTATAGATGCAGTCTTACTGCTACTTCTTTTAGGCTGGTGTTTTGCTGCAAATGTTAATTTTAGAATTTGCATATAAAGGGTTTCTAAACTGCTGCCTAAGAAGAGCAGATTAACCCTTTAAGTTGAATGCACACATTCACAACCATTCTGTTAGATAGCTCCGTTTTGGTTTTAGAAACAGATATTTCTCTTTACAGCATTTACTCCCATACACTCTGGAATATCGAAATGCAGCTCCTAGAATAAACGTGTTTCAAACTCGCTGAATCCAAACATAGATTCAACGACCTTTGGTGAACGAACACACTGCAGAGCAGTTTGAAAGAAACGTTCCCTCTGAGTTTTAGACGCAGTCTTACTGCTATTTCTTATAGGCCGGTATTTTGCTGAAAATGTCTGTTTGAGAATCTACACAGAAATGTTTTCTAAACTGCTGCATACAAACAGCAGTTTAGCTCAGTAAGTTGAATGCACACATTGACAACCATTCCATTAGATCATCCGTTTTTCTTTTGGAACGAGACATTTGTCTTTACATCTTATACTCCAGTATACTCTGGAATAGGCAAACACAGCTCCTGGAAGAAACGTGTTGCTAATTAGCTGAATCTGAACATATATTCAAGTCTCTTATATGAATGAACACACAGCAGAGCAGTTTGAAAACAGTTTCTTCCATGTTAAAGATGCAGTCTTACTGCTATTTCCTTTAGGCTGCTGTTTTGCTGGAAAGGCCTGTATGAGAATTTGCATATAAAGGGTTTCTAAAGTGCTGCATGAGAAGAGCAGTTTACCTCTTTAAGCCAAAGGCACACATTCACAACCACTCTGCTAGATAGATCCATTTTGGTTTTAGAAACAGATATTTCTCTTTACAGCATATACGCCCATTCATTCTGGAATATCCAAAGACAGCTCCTAGAATAAACGTATTTCTATCTCGCTGAATCCAAACATAGATTAAACTCCCTTAGGTCAAAGAACACACGGCCGAGGAGGTTGAAAGAAACGTTTCTTCTGAGTTTTAGACGCAGTCTTAATGCTCTTTCTTATATATGCCGGTACTGGGCCGGAAAGGCCTGTTTTCAGACTCTGCACAGAAAGTGTTTGCAGACTGCTGAATCCACACACGGGTTTAACTCTGGAAGTTGAGTGCACACATTGACAACCGTTCTGTTAGATAGCTGCGTTTTGGATTTAGAAGCAGATATTTCCCTGTGCTTACTGCGGTTTCTTCCATATGCCGGTAATGGGCTGAAAACGCCTGTTTTGGGTCTCTGCAGAGAAAGTGTTTGCAGACTGCTGAATCCACACACGGGTTTAACTCTGGAAGTTGAGTGCACACATTGACAACCGTTCTGTTAGATAGCTGCGTTTTGGATTTAGAAGCAGATATTTCCCTGTGCTTACTGCTGTTTCTTCCATATGCCGGTAATGGGCTGAAAACGCCTGTTTTGGGACTCTGCACAGAAAGTGTTTGCAGACTGCTGAATCCACACACGGGTTTAACTCTGGAAGTTGAGTGCACACATTGACAACCGTTCTGTTAGATAGCTGCGTTTTGGATTTAGAAGCAGATATTTCCCTGTGCTTACTGCTGTTTCTTCCATATGCCGGTAATGGGCTGAAAACGCCTGTTTTGGGACTCTGCAGAGAAAGTGTTTGCAGACTGCTGAATCCACACACGGGTTTAACTCTGGAAGTTGAGTGCACACATTGACAACCGTTCTGTTAGATAGCTGCGTTTTGGATTTAGAAGCAGATATTTCCCTGTGCTTACTGCTGTTTCTTCCATATGCCGGTAATGGGCTGAAAACGCCTGTTTTGGGACTCTGCAGAGAAAGTGTTTGCAGACTGCTGAATCCACACACGGGTTTAACTCTGGAAGTTGAGTGCACACATTGACAACCGTTCTGTTAGATAGCTGCGTTTTGGATTTAGAAGCAGATATTTCCCAGTGCTTACTGCTGTTTCTTCCATATGCCGGTAATGGGCTGAAAACGCCTGTTTTGGGACTCTGCAGAGAAAGTGTTTGCAGACTGCTGAATCCACACACGGGTTTAACTCTGGAAGTTGAGTGCACACATTGACAACCGTTCTGTTAGATAGCTGCGTTTTGGATTTAGAAGCAGATATTTCCCTGTGCTTACTGCTGTTTCTTCCATATGCCGGTAATGGGCTGAAAACGCCTGTTTTGGGACTCTGCAGAGAAAGTGTTTGCAGACTGCTGAATCCACACACCGGTTTAACTCTGGAAGTTGAGTGCACACATTGACAACCGTTCTGTTAGATAGCTGCGTTTTGGATTTAGAAGCAGATATTTCCCTGTGCTTACTGCAGTTTCTTCCGTATGCCAGAAATGGGCTGAAAACGCCTGTTTTGGGACTCTGCAGAGAAAGTGTTTGCAGACTGCTGAATCCACACACGGGTTTAACTCTGGAAGTTGAGTGCACACATTGACAACCGTTCTGTTAGATAGCTGCGTTTTGGATTTAGAAGCAGATATTTCCCTGTGCTTACTGCTGTTTCTTCCATATGCCGGTAATGGGCTGAAAACGCCTGTTTTGGGACTCTGCAGAGAAAGTGTTTGCAGACTGCTGAATCCACACACGGGTTTAACTCTGGAAGTTGAGTGCACACATTGACAACCGTTCTGTTAGATAGCTGCGTTTTGGATTTAGAAGCAGATATTTCCCAGTGCTTACTACTGTTTCTTCCATATGCCGGTTATGGGCTGAAAACGCCTGTTTTGGGACTCTGCAGAGAAAGTGTTTGCAGACTGCTGAATCCACACACGGGTTTAACTCTGGAAGTTGAGTGCACACATTGACAACCGTTCTGTTAGATAGCTGCGTTTTGGATTTAGAAGCAGATATTTCCCTGTGCTTACTGCTGTTTCTTCCATATGCCGGTAATGGGCCTGAAAACGCCTGTTTTGGGACTCTGCAGAGAAAGTGTTTGCAGACTGCTGAATCCACACACGGGTTTAACTCTGGAAGTTGAGTGCACACATTGACAACCGTTCTGTTAGATAGCTGCGTTTTGGATTTAGAAGCAGATATTTCCCTGTGCTTACTGCTGTTTCTTCCATATGCCGGTAATGGGCTGAAAACGCCTGTTTTGGGACTCTGCAGAGAAAGTGTTTGCAGACTGCTGAATCCACACACGGGTTTAAACTCTGGAAGTTGAGTGCACACATTGACAACCGTTCTGTTAGATAGCTGCGTTTTGGATTTAGAAGCAGATATTTCCCTGTGCTTACTGCTGTTTCTTCCATATGCCGGTAATGGGCTGAAAACGCCTGTTTTGGGACTCTGCAGAGAAAGTGTTTGCAGACTGCTGAATCCACACACGGGTTTAACTCTGGAAGTTGAGTGCACACATTGACAACCGTTCTGTTAGATAGCTGCGTTTTGGATTTAGAAGCAGATATTTCCCTGTGCTTACTGCAGTTTCTTCCATATGCCGGTAATGGGCTGAAAACGCCTGTTTTGGGACTCTGCAGAGAAAGTGTTTGCAGACTGCTGAATCCACACACCGGGTTTAACTCTGGAAGTTGAGTGCACACATTGACAACCGTTCTGTTAGATAGCTGCGTTTTGGATTTAGAAGCAGATATTTCCCTGTGCTTACTGCTGTTTCTTCCATATGCCCGGTAATGGGCTGAAAACGCCTGTTTTGGGACCTCCTGCAGAGGAAAGTGTTTGCAGACTGCTGAATCCACACACGGGTTTTAACTCTGGAAGTTGAGTGCACACATTGACAACCGTTCTGTTAGATAGCTGCGTTTTGGATTTAGAAGCAGATATTTCCCTGTGCTTACTGCTGTTTCTTCCATATGCCGGTAATGGGCTGAAAACGCCTGTTTTTGGGACTCTGCAGAGAAAGAGTTTGCAGACTGCTGAATCCACACACGGGTTTAACTCTGGAAGTTGAGTGCACACATTGACAACGTTCTGTTAGATAGCTGCGTTTTGGATTTAGAAGCAGATATTTCCCTGTGCTTACTGCTGTTTCTTCCATATGCCGGTAATGGGCTGAAAACGCCTGTTTTTGGACTCTGCAGAGAAAGAGTTTGCAGACTGCTGAATCCACACACGGGTTTAACTCTGGAAGTTGAGTGCACACATGACAACCCGTTCTGTTAGATAGCTGCGTTTTGGATTTAGAAGCAGATATTTCCCTGTGCTTACTGCAGTTTCTTCCATATGCCAGAAATGGGCTGAAAACGCCTGTTTTGGGACTATGCAGAGAAAGTGTTTGCAGACTGCTGAATCCACACACGGGTTTAACTCTGAAGTTGAGTGCACACATTGACAACCGTTCTGTTAGATAGCTGCGTTTTGGATTTAGAAGCAGATATTTCCCTGTGCTTACTGCTGTTTCTTCCATATGCCGGTAATGGGCTGAAAACGCCTGTTTTTGGACTCAGCAGAGAAAGAGTTTGCAGACTGCTGAATCCACACACGGGTTTAACTCTGGAAGTTGAGTGCACACATTGACAACCGTTCTGTTAGATAGCTGCGTTTTGGGATTTAGAAGGCAGATATTTCCCTGTGCTTACTGCAGTTTCTTCCATATTGCCAGAAATGGGCTGAAAACGCCTGTTTTGGGACTATGCAGAGAAAGTGTTTGCAGACTGCTGAATCCACACACGGGTTTAACTCTGGAAGTTGAGTGCACACATTGACAACCGTTCTGTTAGATAGCTGCGTTTTGGATTTAGAAGCAGATATTTCCCTGTGCTTACTGCTGTTTCTTCCATATGCCGGTAATGGGCTGAAAACGCCTGTTTTTGGACTCTGCAGAGAAAGAGTTTGCAGACTGCTGAATCCACACACGGGTTTAACTCTGGAAGTTGAGTGCACACATTGACAACCGTTCTGTTAGATAGCTGCGTTTTGGATTTAGAAGCAGATATTTCCCTGTGCTTACTGCAGTTTCTTCCATATGCCAGAAATGGGCTGAAAACGCCTGTTTTGGGACTATGCAGAGAAAGTGTTTGCAGACTGCTGAATCCACACACGGGTTTAACTCTGGAAGTTGAGTGCACACATTGACAACCGTTCTGTTAGATAGCTGCGTTTTGGATTTAGAAGCAGATATTTCCCTGTGCTTACTGCTGTTTCTTCCATATGCCGGTAATGGGCTGAAAACGCCTGTTTTGGGACTCTGCAGAGAAAGTGTTTGCAGACTGCTGAATCCACACACGGGTTTAACTCTGGAAGTTGAGTGCACACATTGACAACCGTTCTGTTAGATAGCTGCGTTTTGGATTTAGAAGCAGATATTTCCCTGTGCTTACTGCAGTTTCTTTCATATGCCGGTAATGGGCTGAAAACGCCTGTTTTGGGACTCTGCAGAGAAAGTGTTTGCAGACTGCTGAATCCACACACGGGTTTAACTCTGGAAGTTGAGTGCACACATTGACAACCGTTCTGTTAGATAGCTGCGTTTTGGATTTAGAAGCAGATATTTCCCTGTGCTTACTGCTGTTTCTTCCATATGCCGGTAATGGGCTGAAAACGCCTGTTTTGGGACTCTGCAGAGAAAGTGTTTGCAGACTGCTGAATCCACACACGGGTTTAACTCTGGAAGTTGAGTGCACACATTGACAACCGTTCTGTTAGATAGCTGCGTTTGGATTTAGAAGCAGATATTTCCCTGTGCTTACTGCTGTTTCTTCCATATGCCGGTAATGGGCTGAAAACGCCTGTTTTTGGACTCTGCAGAGAAAGAGTTTGCAGACTGCTGAATCCACACACGGGTTTAACTCTGGAAGTTGAGTGCACACATTGACAACCGTTCTGTTAGATAGCTGCGTTTTGGATTTAGAAGCAGATATTTCCCTGTGCTTACTGCAGTTTCTTCCATATGCCAGAAATGGGCTGAAAACGCCTGTTTTGGGACTATGCAGAGAAAGTGTTTGCAGACTGCTGAATCCACACACGGGTTTAACTCTGGAAGTTGAGTGCACACATTGACAACCGTTCTGTTAGATAGCTGCGTTTTGGATTTAGAAGCAGATATTTCCCTGTGCTTACTGCTGTTTCTTCCATATGCCGGTAATGGGCTGAAAACGCCTGTTTTGGGACTCTGCAGAGAAAGTGTTTGCAGACTGCTGAATCCACACACGGGTTTAACTCTGGAAGTTGAGTGCACACATTGACAACCGTTCTGCTAGATAGCTGCGTTTTGGATTTAGAAGCAGATATTTCCCAGTGCTTACTGCTGTTTCTTCCATATGCCGGTAATGGGCTGAAAACGCCTGTTTTGGGACTCTGCAGAGAAAGTGTTTGCAGACTGCTGAATCCACACACGGGTTTAACTCTGGAAGTTGAGTGCACACATTGACAACCGTTCTGTTAGATAGCTGCGTTTTGGATTTAGAAGCAGATATTTCCCTGTGCTTACTGCTGTTTCTTCC
>NW_026989674.1:0-26358 GCF_030222135.1 Aotus nancymaae | reverse complement strand
AGCTATCTAACAGAACGGTTGTCAATGTGTGCACTCAACTTCCTGAGTTAAACCCGTGTGTGGATTCAGCAGGCTGCAAACACTTTCTCTGCAGAGTCCCAAAACAGGCGTTTTCAGCCCATTACCGGCATATGGAAGAAACAGCAGTCAGCACAGGGAAATATCTGCTTCTAAATCCAAAACCCAGCTATCTAACAGAACGGTTGTCAATGTGTGCACTCACCTTCCAGAGTTAAACCCGTGTGTGGATTCAAAGGTCTGCAAACACTTTCTCTGCAGAGTCCCAAAACAGGCGTTTTCAGCCCATTACCGGCATATGGAAGAAACAGCAGTAAGCACAGGGAAATATCTGCTTCTAAATCCAAAACGCAGCTATCTAACAGAACGGTTGTCAATGTGTGCACTAAACTTCCAGAGTTTAACCCGTGTGTGGATTCAGCAGTCTGCAAACACTTTCTCTGCAGAGTCCCAAAACAGGCGTTTTCAGCCCGTTACCGGCATATGGAAGAAACAGCAGAAAGCACAGGGAAATATCTGCTTCTAAATCCAAAATGCAGCTATCTAACAGAACGGTTGTCAATGTGTGCACTCAACTTCCAGAGTTAAACCCGTGTGTGGATTCAGCAGTCTGCAAACACTATCTCTGCAGAGTCCCAAAACAGGCGTTTTCAGCCCATTACCGGCATATGGAAGAAACAGCAGTCAGCACAGGGAAATATCTGCTTCAAAATCCAAAACGCAGCTATCTAACAGGACGGTTGTCAATGTGTGCACTCAACTTCCAGAGTTAAACCCGTGTGTGGATTCAGCAGTTTGCAAACCCTTTCTCTGCAGAGTCCCAAAACAGGCGTTTTCAGTCCATTACCGGCATATGGAAGAAACAGCAGTCAGCACAGGGAAATATCTGCTTTAAATCCAAAACACAGCTATCTAACAGAACGGTTGTCAATGTGTGCACTCAACTTCCAGAGTTAAACCCGTGTGTGGATTCAGCAGTCTGCAAACACATTCTCTGCAGAGTCCCAAAACAGGCGTTTTCAGCCCATTACCGGCATATGGAAGAAACAGCAGTTAGCACAGGGAAATATCTGCTTCTAAATCCAAAACGCAGCTATCTAACAGGACGGTTGTCAATATGTGCACTCAACTTCCAGAGTTAAACCCGTGTGTGGATTCAGCAGTCTGCAAACACTTTATCTGCAGTCCCAAAACAGGCGTTTTCAGCCCATTACCGGCATATGGAAGAAACAGCAGTAAGCACAGGGAAATATCTGCTTCTAAATCCAAAACGCAGCTATCTAACAGAACGGTTGTCAATGTGTGCACTCAACTTCCAGAGTTAAACCCGAGTGTGGATTCAGCAGTCTGCAAACACTTTCTCTGCAGAGTCCCAAAACAGGTGTTTTCAGCCCATTACCGGCATATGGAAGAAACAGCAGTAAGCACAGCTAAATAGCTGCTTCTAAATCCAAAACGCAGCTATCTAACAGAACGGTTGTCAGAGTGTGCACTCAACTTCCAGAGTTAAACCCGTGTGTGGATTCAGCAGTCTGAAACACTTTCTCTGCATAGTCCCAAAACAGGCGTTTTCAGCCCATTACCGGCATATGGAAGAAACAGCAGTCAGCACAGGGAAATATCTGCTTCTAAATCCAAAACGCAGCTATCTAACAGTACGGTTGTCAATGTGTGCCCTCAACTTCCAGAGTTAAACCCGTTTGTGGATTCAGCAGTCTGTAAACACTTTCTCTGCAGAGTCCCAATACAGGCGATTTCAGCCCATTACCGGCATAAGGAAGAAACAGCAGTCAGCACAGGGAAATATCTGCTTCTAAATCCAAAACGCAGCTATCTAACAGAACGGTTGTCAATGTGTGCACTCAACTTCCAGAATTAAACCCATGTGTGGATTCAGCAGTCTGCAAACACTTTCTCTGCAGAGTCCCAAAACAGGCGTTTTCAGCCCATTACCGGCATATGGAAGAAACAGCAGTCAGCACAGGGAAATATCTGCTTCTAAATCCAAAACGCAGCTATCTAACAGAACGGTTGTCAATGTGTGCACTCAACTTCCAGAGTTAAACCCGTGTGTGGATTCAGCCGTCTGAAAACACTTTCTCTGCAGAGTCCCAAAACAGGCGTTTTCAGCCCATTACCGGCATATGGAAGAAACAGCAGTCAGCACAGGGAAATATCTGCTTCTAAATCCAAAACGCAGCTATCTAACAGAACGGTTGTCAATGTGTGCACTCAACTTCCAGAGTTAAACCCGTGTGTGGATTCAGCAGGCTGCAAACACTTTCTCTGCAGAGTCCCAAAACAGGCGTTTACAGCCCATTACCGGCATATGGAAGAAACAGCAGTCAGCACAGGGAAATATCTGCTTCTAAATCCAAAACGCAGCTATCTAACAGAACGGTTGTCAATGTGTGCACTCAACTTCCAGAGTTAAACCCGTGTGTGGATTCAGCAGTCTGCAAACACATTCTCTGCAGAGTCCCAAAACAGGCGTTTTCAGCCCATTACCGGCATATGGAAGAAAAAGCAGTCAGCACAGGGAAATATCTGCTTCTAAATCCAAAACGCAGCTATCTAACAGAACGGTTGTCAATGTGTGCACTCAACTTCCAGAGTTAAACCCGTGTGTGGATTCAGCAGTCTGTAAACACTTTCTCTGCAGAGTCCCAATACAGGCGGTTTCACCCCATTATCGGCATAAGGAAGAAACAGCAGTCAGCACAGGGAAATATCTGCTTCTAAATCCAAAACGCAGCTATCTAACAGAACGGTTGTCAATGTGTGCACTCAACTTCCAGAGTTAAACCCGTGTGTGGATTCAGCAGTCTGCAAAACCTTTCTCTGCAGAGTCCCAAAACAGGCGTTTTCAGCCCATTACCGGCATATGGAAGAAACAGCAGTCAGCACAGGGAAATATCTGCTTCTAAATCCAAAACGCAGCTATCTAACAGAACGGTTGTCAATGTGTGCACTCAACTTCCAGAGTTAAACCCGTGTGTGGATTCAGCAGTCTGTAAACACTTTCTCTGCAGAGTCCCAATACAGGCGGTTTAACCCCATTATCGGCATAAGGAAGAAACAGCAGTCAGCACAGGGAAATATCTGCTTCTAAATCCAAAACGCAGCTATCTAACAGAACGGTTGTCAATGTTTGCACTCAACTTCCAGAGTTAAACCCGTGTGTGGATTCAGCAGTCTGCAAACACTTTCTCTGCAGAGTCCCAAAACAGGCGTTTTCAGCCCATTACCGGCATATGGAAGAAACAGCAGTCAGCACAGGGAAATATCTGCTTCTAAATCCAAAACGCAGCTATCTAACAGAACGGTTGTCAATGTGTGCACTCAACTTCCAGAGTTAAACCCGTGTTTGGATTCAGCAGTCTGCAAACACTTTCTCTGCAGAGTCCCAAAACAGGCGTTTTCAGCCCATTACCGGCATATGGAAGAAACAGCAGTCAGCTCAGGGAAATATCTGCTTCTATATCCAAAACGCAGCTATCTAACAGAACGGTTCTCAATGTGTGCACTCAACTTCCAGAGTTAAACCCGTGTGTGGATTCAGCAGTCTGCAAACACTTTCTCTGCAGAGTCCCAAAACAGGCGTTTTCAGCCCATTACCGGCATATGGAAGAAACGGCAGTCAGCACAGGGAAATATCTGCTTCTAAATCCAAAACGCAGCTATCTAACAGAACGGTTGTCAATGTGTGCACTCAACTTCCAGAGTTTAACCCGTGTGTGGATTCAGCCGTCTGCAAACACGTTCTCTGCAGAGTCCCAAAACAGGCGTTTTCAGCCCATTACCGGCATATGGAAGAAACAGCTGTAAGCACAGGGAAATATCTGCTTTAAATCCAAAACGCAGCTATCTAACAAAATGGTTGTCAATGTGTGCACTCAATTTCCAGAGTTAAACCCGTGTGTGGATTCAGGAGTCTGCAAACACATTCTCTGCAGAGTCCCAAAACAGGCGTTTTCAGCCCATTACCGGCATATGGAAGAAACAGCAGTTAGCACAGGGAAATACCTGCTTCTAAATCCAAAACGCAGCTATCTAACAGAATGGTTGTCAATATGTGCACTCAACTTCCAGAGTTAAACCCGTGTGTGGATTCAGCAGTCTGCAAACACTTTATCTGCAGTCCCAAAACAGGCGTTTTCAGCCCATTACCGGCATATGGAAGAAACAGCAGTCAGCACAGGGAAATATCTGCTTCTAAATCCAAAACGCAGCTATCTAACAGAACGGTTGTCAATGTGTGCACTCAACTTCCAGAATTAAACCCGAGTGTGGATTCAGCAGTCTGCAAACACTTTCTCTGCAGAGTCCCAATACAGGTGTTTTCCGCCCATTACCGGCATATGGAAGAAACAGCAGTCAGCACAGGGAAATATCTGTTTCTAAATCCAAAACGCAGCTATCTAACAGAACGGTTGTCAATGTGTGCACTCAACTTCCAGAGTTAAACCCGTGTGTGGATTCAGCAGTCTGCAAACACTTTCTCTGCAGAGTCCCAAAACAGGCGTTTTCAGCCCATTACCGGCATATGGAAGAAACAGCAGTCAGCACAGGGAAATATCTGCTTCTAAATCCAAAACGCAGCTATCTAACAGAACGGTTGTCAATGTGTGCACTCAACTTCCAGAGTTAAACCCGTGTGTGGATTCAGCAGGCTGCAAACACTTTCTCTGCAGAGTCCCAAAACAGGCGTTTTCAGCCCATTACCGGCATATGGAAGAAACAGCAGTCAGCACAGGGAAATATCTGCTTCTAAATCCAAAACCCAGCTATCTAACAGAACGGTTGTCAATGTGTGCACTCACCTTCCAGAGTTAAACCCGTGTGTGGATTCAAAGGTCTGCAAACACTTTCTCTGCAGAGTCCCAAAACAGGCGTTTTCAGCCCATTACCGGCATATGGAAGAAACAGCAGTAAGCACAGGGAAATATCTGCTTCTAAATCCAAAACGCAGCTATCTAACAGAACGGTTGTCAATGTGTGCACTAAACTTCCAGAGTTTAACCCGTGTGTGGATTCAGCAGTCTGCAAACACTTTCTCTGCAGAGTCCCAAAACAGGCGTTTTCAGCCCGTTACCGGCATATGGAAGAAACAGCAGAAAGCACAGGGAAATATCTGCTTCTAAATCCAAAATGCAGCTATCTAACAGAACGGTTGTCAATGTGTGCACTCAACTTCCAGAGTTAAACCCGTGTGTGGATTCAGCAGTCTGCAAACACTATCTCTGCAGAGTCCCAAAACAGGCGTTTTCAGCCCATTACCGGCATATGGAAGAAACAGCAGTCAGCACAGGGAAATATCTGCTTCAAAATCCAAAACGCAGCTATCTAACAGGACGGTTGTCAATGTGTGCACTCAACTTCCAGAGTTAAACCCGTGTGTGGATTCAGCAGTTTGCAAACCCTTTCTCTGCAGAGTCCCAAAACAGGCGTTTTCAGTCCATTACCGGCATATGGAAGAAACAGCAGTCAGCACAGGGAAATATCTGCTTTAAATCCAAAACACAGCTATCTAACAGAACGGTTGTCAATGTGTGCACTCAACTTCCAGAGTTAAACCCGTGTGTGGATTCAGCAGTCTGCAAACACATTCTCTGCAGAGTCCCAAAACAGGCGTTTTCAGCCCATTACCGGCATATGGAAGAAACAGCAGTTAGCACAGGGAAATATCTGCTTCTAAATCCAAAACGCAGCTATCTAACAGGACGGTTGTCAATATGTGCACTCAACTTCCAGAGTTAAACCCGTGTGTGGATTCAGCAGTCTGCAAACACTTTATCTGCAGTCCCAAAACAGGCGTTTTCAGCCCATTACCGGCATATGGAAGAAACAGCAGTAAGCACAGGGAAATATCTGCTTCTAAATCCAAAACGCAGCTATCTAACAGAACGGTTGTCAATGTGTGCACTCAACTTCCAGAGTTAAACCCGAGTGTGGATTCAGCAGTCTGCAAACACTTTCTCTGCAGAGTCCCAAAACAGGTGTTTTCAGCCCATTACCGGCATATGGAAGAAACAGCAGTAAGCACAGCTAAATAGCTGCTTCTAAATCCAAAACGCAGCTATCTAACAGAACGGTTGTCAGAGTGTGCACTCAACTTCCAGAGTTAAACCCGTGTGTGGATTCAGCAGTCTGAAACACTTTCTCTGCATAGTCCCAAAACAGGCGTTTTCAGCCCATTACCGGCATATGGAAGAAACAGCAGTCAGCACAGGGAAATATCTGCTTCTAAATCCAAAACGCAGCTATCTAACAGTACGGTTGTCAATGTGTGCCCTCAACTTCCAGAGTTAAACCCGTTTGTGGATTCAGCAGTCTGTAAACACTTTCTCTGCAGAGTCCCAATACAGGCGATTTCAGCCCATTACCGGCATAAGGAAGAAACAGCAGTCAGCACAGGGAAATATCTGCTTCTAAATCCAAAACGCAGCTATCTAACAGAACGGTTGTCAATGTGTGCACTCAACTTCCAGAATTAAACCCATGTGTGGATTCAGCAGTCTGCAAACACTTTCTCTGCAGAGTCCCAAAACAGGCGTTTTCAGCCCATTACCGGCATATGGAAGAAACAGCAGTCAGCACAGGGAAATATCTGCTTCTAAATCCAAAACGCAGCTATCTAACAGAACGGTTGTCAATGTGTGCACTCAACTTCCAGAGTTAAACCCGTGTGTGGATTCAGCCGTCTGAAAACACTTTCTCTGCAGAGTCCCAAAACAGGCGTTTTCAGCCCATTACCGGCATATGGAAGAAACAGCAGTCAGCACAGGGAAATATCTGCTTCTAAATCCAAAACGCAGCTATCTAACAGAACGGTTGTCAATGTGTGCACTCAACTTCCAGAGTTAAACCCGTGTGTGGATTCAGCAGGCAGCAAACACTTTCTCTGCAGAGTCCCAAAACAGGCGTTTACAGCCCATTACCGGCATATGGAAGAAACAGCAGTCAGCACAGGGAAATATCTGCTTCTAAATCCAAAACGCAGCTATCTAACAGAACGGTTGTCAATGTGTGCACTCAACTTCCAGAGTTAAACCCGTGTGTGGATTCAGCAGTCTGCAAACACATTCTCTGCAGAGTCCCAAAACAGGCGTTTTCAGCCCATTACCGGCATATGGAAGAAAAAGCAGTCAGCACAGGGAAATATCTGCTTCTAAATCCAAAACGCAGCTATCTAACAGAACGGTTGTCAATGTGTGCACTCAACTTCCAGAGTTAAACCCGTGTGTGGATTCAGCAGTCTGTAAACACTTTCTCTGCAGAGTCCCAATACAGGCGGTTTCACCCCATTATCGGCATAAGGAAGAAACAGCAGTCAGCACAGGGAAATATCTGCTTCTAAATCCAAAACGCAGCTATCTAACAGAACGGTTGTCAATGTGTGCACTCAACTTCCAGAGTTAAACCCGTGTGTGGATTCAGCAGTCTGCAAAACCTTTCTCTGCAGAGTCCCAAAACAGGCGTTTTCAGCCCATTACCGGCATATGGAAGAAACAGCAGTCAGCACAGGGAAATATCTGCTTCTAAATCCAAAACGCAGCTATCTAACAGAACGGTTGTCAATGTGTGCACTCAACTTCCAGAGTTAAACCCGTGTGTGGATTCAGCAGTCTGTAAACACTTTCTCTGCAGAGTCCCAATACAGGCGGTTTAACCCCATTATCGGCATAAGGAAGAAACAGCAGTCAGCACAGGGAAATATCTGCTTCTAAATCCAAAACGCAGCTATCTAACAGAACAGTTGTCAATGTTTGCACTCAACTTCCAGAGTTAAACCCGTGTGTGGATTCAGCAGTCTGCAAACACTTTCTCTGCAGAGTCCCAAAACAGGCGTTTTCAGCCCATTACCGGCATATGGAAGAAACAGCAGTCAGCACAGGGAAATATCTGCTTCTAAATCCAAAACGCAGCTATCTAACAGAACGGTTGTCAATGTGTGCACTCAACTTCCAGAGTTAAACCCGTGTTTGGATTCAGCAGTCTGCAAACACTTTCTCTGCAGAGTCCCAAAACAGGCGTTTTCAGCCCATTACCGGCATATGGAAGAAACAGCAGTCAGCTCAGGGAAATATCTGCTTCTATATCCAAAACGCAGCTATCTAACAGAACGGTTCTCAATGTGTGCACTCAACTTCCAGAGTTAAACCCGTGTGTGGATTCAGCAGTCTGCAAACACTTTCTCTGCAGAGTCCCAAAACAGGCGTTTTCAGCCCATTACCGGCATATGGAAGAAACGGCAGTCAGCACAGGGAAATATCTGCTTCTAAATCCAAAACGCAGCTATCTAACAGAACGGTTGTCAATGTGTGCACTCAACTTCCAGAGTTTAACCCGTGTGTGGATTCAGCCGTCTGCAAACACGTTCTCTGCAGAGTCCCAAAACAGGCGTTTTCAGCCCATTACCGGCATATGGAAGAAACAGCTGTAAGCACAGGGAAATATCTGCTTTAAATCCAAAACGCAGCTATCTAACAAAATGGTTGTCAATGTGTGCACTCAATTTCCAGAGTTAAACCCGTGTGTGGATTCAGGAGTCTGCAAACACATTCTCTGCAGAGTCCCAAAACAGGCGTTTTCAGCCCATTACCGGCATATGGAAGAAACAGCAGTTAGCACAGGGAAATACCTGCTTCTAAATCCAAAACGCAGCTATCTAACAGAATGGTTGTCAATATGTGCACTCAACTTCCAGAGTTAAACCCGTGTGTGGATTCAGCAGTCTGCAAACACTTTATCTGCAGTCCCAAAACAGGCGTTTTCAGCCCATTACCGGCATATGGAAGAAACAGCAGTCAGCACAGGGAAATATCTGCTTCTAAATCCAAAACGCAGCTATCTAACAGAACGGTTGTCAATGTGTGCACTCAACTTCCAGAATTAAACCCGAGTGTGGATTCAGCAGTCTGCAAACACTTTCTCTGCAGAGTCCCAATACAGGTGTTTTCCGCCCATTACCGGCATATGGAAGAAACAGCAGTCAGCACAGGGAAATATCTGTTTCTAAATCCAAAACGCAGCTATCTAACAGAACGGTTGTCAATGTGTGCACTCAACTTCCAGAGTTAAACCCGTGTGTGGATTCAGCAGTCTGCAAACACTTTCTCTGCAGAGTCCCAAAACAGGCGTTTTCAGCCCATTACCGGCATATGGAAGAAACAGCAGTCAGCACAGGGAAATATCTGCTTCTAAATCCAAAACGCAGCTATCTAACAGAACGGTTGTCAATGTGTGCACTCAACTTCCAGAGTTAAACCCGTGTGTGGATTCAGCAGGCTGCAAACACTTTCTCTGCAGAGTCCCAAAACAGGCGTTTTCAGCCCATTACCGGCATATGGAAGAAACAGCAGTCAGCACAGGGAAATATCTGCTTCTAAATCCAAAACCCAGCTATCTAACAGAACGGTTGTCAATGTGTGCACTCACCTTCCAGAGTTAAACCCGTGTGTGGATTCAAAGGTCTGCAAACACTTTCTCTGCAGAGTCCCAAAACAGGCGTTTTCAGCCCATTACCGGCATATGGAAGAAACAGCAGTAAGCACAGGGAAATATCTGCTTCTAAATCCAAAACGCAGCTATCTAACAGAACGGTTGTCAATGTGTGCACTAAACTTCCAGAGTTTAACCCGTGTGTGGATTCAGCAGTCTGCAAACACTTTCTCTGCAGAGTCCCAAAACAGGCGTTTTCAGCCCGTTACCGGCATATGGAAGAAACAGCAGAAAGCACAGGGAAATATCTGCTTCTAAATCCAAAATGCAGCTATCTAACAGAACGGTTGTCAATGTGTGCACTCAACTTCCAGAGTTAAACCCGTGTGTGGATTCAGCAGTCTGCAAACACTATCTCTGCAGAGTCCCAAAACAGGCGTTTTCAGCCCATTACCGGCATATGGAAGAAACAGCAGTCAGCACAGGGAAATATCTGCTTCAAAATCCAAAACGCAGCTATCTAACAGGACGGTTGTCAATGTGTGCACTCAACTTCCAGAGTTAAACCCGTGTGTGGATTCAGCAGTTTGCAAACCCTTTCTCTGCAGAGTCCCAAAACAGGCGTTTTCAGTCCATTACCGGCATATGGAAGAAACAGCAGTCAGCACAGGGAAATATCTGCTTTAAATCCAAAACACAGCTATCTAACAGAACGGTTGTCAATGTGTGCACTCAACTTCCAGAGTTAAACCCGTGTGTGGATTCAGCAGTCTGCAAACACATTCTCTGCAGAGTCCCAAAACAGGCGTTTTCAGCCCATTACCGGCATATGGAAGAAACAGCAGTTAGCACAGGGAAATATCTGCTTCTAAATCCAAAACGCAGCTATCTAACAGGACGGTTGTCAATATGTGCACTCAACTTCCAGAGTTAAACCCGTGTGTGGATTCAGCAGTCTGCAAACACTTTATCTGCAGTCCCAAAACAGGCGTTTTCAGCCCATTACCGGCATATGGAAGAAACAGCAGTAAGCACAGGGAAATATCTGCTTCTAAATCCAAAACGCAGCTATCTAACAGAACGGTTGTCAATGTGTGCACTCAACTTCCAGAGTTAAACCCGAGTGTGGATTCAGCAGTCTGCAAACACTTTCTCTGCAGAGTCCCAAAACAGGTGTTTTCAGCCCATTACCGGCATATGGAAGAAACAGCAGTAAGCACAGCTAAATAGCTGCTTCTAAATCCAAAACGCAGCTATCTAACAGAACGGTTGTCAGAGTGTGCACTCAACTTCCAGAGTTAAACCCGTGTGTGGATTCAGCAGTCTGAAACACTTTCTCTGCATAGTCCCAAAACAGGCGTTTTCAGCCCATTACCGGCATATGGAAGAAACAGCAGTCAGCACAGGGAAATATCTGCTTCTAAATCCAAAACGCAGCTATCTAACAGTACGGTTGTCAATGTGTGCCCTCAACTTCCAGAGTTAAACCCGTTTGTGGATTCAGCAGTCTGTAAACACTTTCTCTGCAGAGTCCCAATACAGGCGATTTCAGCCCATTACCGGCATAAGGAAGAAACAGCAGTCAGCACAGGGAAATATCTGCTTCTAAATCCAAAACGCAGCTATCTAACAGAACGGTTGTCAATGTGTGCACTCAACTTCCAGAATTAAACCCATGTGTGGATTCAGCAGTCTGCAAACACTTTCTCTGCAGAGTCCCAAAACAGGCGTTTTCAGCCCATTACCGGCATATGGAAGAAACAGCAGTCAGCACAGGGAAATATCTGCTTCTAAATCCAAAACGCAGCTATCTAACAGAACGGTTGTCAATGTGTGCACTCAACTTCCAGAGTTAAACCCGTGTGTGGATTCAGCCGTCTGAAAACACTTTCTCTGCAGAGTCCCAAAACAGGCGTTTTCAGCCCATTACCGGCATATGGAAGAAACAGCAGTCAGCACAGGGAAATATCTGCTTCTAAATCCAAAACGCAGCTATCTAACAGAACGGTTGTCAATGTGTGCACTCAACTTCCAGAGTTAAACCCGTGTGTGGATTCAGCAGGCTGCAAACACTTTCTCTGCAGAGTCCCAAAACAGGCGTTTTCAGCCCATTACCGGCATATGGAAGAAACAGCAGTCAGCACAGGGAAATATCTGCTTCTAAATCCAAAACGCAGCTATCTAACAGAACGGTTGTCAATGTGTGCACTCAACTTCCAGAGTTAAACCCGTGTGTGGATTCAGCAGTCTGCAAACACATTCTCTGCAGAGTCCCAAAACAGGCGTTTTCAGCCCATTACCGGCATATGGAAGAAAAAGCAGTCAGCACAGGGAAATATCTGCTTCTAAATCCAAAACGCAGCTATCTAACAGAACGGTTGTCAATGTGTGCACTCAACTTCCAGAGTTAAACCCGTGTGTGGATTCAGCAGTCTGTAAACACTTTCTCTGCAGAGTCCCAATACAGGCGGTTTCACCCCATTATCGGCATAAGGAAGAAACAGCAGTCAGCACAGGGAAATATCTGCTTCTAAATCCAAAACGCAGCTATCTAACAGAACGGTTGTCAATGTGTGCACTCAACTTCCAGAGTTAAACCCGTGTGTGGATTCAGCAGTCTGCAAAACCTTTCTCTGCAGAGTCCTAAAACAGGCGTTTTCAGCCCATTACCGGCATATGGAAGAAACAGCAGTCAGCACAGGGAAATATCTGCTTCTAAATCCAAAACGCAGCTATCTAACAGAACGGTTGTCAATGTGTGCACTCAACTTCCAGAGTTAAACCCGTGTTTGGATTCAGCAGTCTGCAAACACTTTCTCTGCAGAGTTCCAAAACAGGCGTTTTCAGCCCATTACCGGCATATGGAAGAAACAGCAGTCAGCTCAGGGAAATATCTGCTTCTATATCCAAAACGCAGCTATCTAACAGAACGGTTCTCAATGTGTGCACTCAACTTCCAGAGTTAAACCCGTGTGTGGATTCAGCAGTCTGCAAACACTTTCTCTGCAGAGTCCCAAAACAGGCGTTTTCAGCCCATTACCGGCATATGGAAGAAACAGCAGTCAGCACAGGGAAATATCTGCTTCTAAATCCAAAACGCAGCTACCTAACAGAACGGTTGTCAATGTGTGCACTCAACTTCCAGAGTTTAACCCGTGTGTGGATTCAGCCGTCTGCAAACACGTTCTTTGCAGAGTCCCAAAACAGGCGTTTTCAGCCCATTACCGGCATATGGAAGAAACAGCTGTAAGCACAGGGAAATATCTGCTTTAAATCCAAAACGCAGCTATCTAACAAAATGGTTGTCAATGTGTGCACTCAATTTCCAGAGTTAAACCCGTGTGTGGATTCAGGAGTCTGCAAACACATTCTCTGCGGAGTCCCAAAACAGGCGTTTTCAGCCCATTACCGGCATATGGAAGAAACAGCAGTTAGCACAGGGAAATATCTGCTTCTAAATCCAAAACGCAGCTATCTAACAGAATGGTTGTCAATATGTGCACTCAACTTCCAGAGTTAAACCCGTGTGTGGATTCAGCAGTCTGCAAACACTTTATCTGCAGTCCCAAAACAGGCGTTTTCAGCCCATTACCGGCATATGGAAGAAACAGCAGTAAGCACAGGGAAATATCTGCTTCTAAATCCAAAACGCAGCTATCTAACAGAACGGTTGTCAATGTGTGCACTCAACTTCCAGAATTAAACCCGAGTGTGGATTCAGCAGTCTGCAAACACTTTCTCTGCAGAGTCCCAAAACAGGTGTTTTCCGCCCATTACCGGCATATGGAAGAAACAGCAGTCAGCACAGGGAAATATCTGTTTCTAAATCCAAAACGCAGCTATCTAACAGAACGGTTGTCAATGTGTGCACTCAACTTCCAGAGTTAAACCCGTGTGTGGATTCAGGAGTCTGCAAACACTTTCTCTGCAGAGTCCCAAAACAGGCGTTTTCAGCCCATTACCGGCATATGGAAGAAACAGCAGTAAGCACAGGGAAATATCTGCTTCTAAATCCAAAACGCAGCTATCTAACAGAACGGTTGTCAATGTGTGCACTCAACTTCCAGAGTTAAACCCGTGTGTGGATTCAGCAGGCTGCAAACACTTTCTCTGCAGAGTCCCAAAACAGGCGTTTTCAGCCCATTACCGGCATATGGAAGAAACAGCAGTCAGCACAGGGAAATATCTGCTTCTAAATCCAAAACCCAGCTATCTAACAGAACGGTTGTCAATGTGTGCACTCAACTTCCAGAGTTAAACCCGTGTGTGGATTCAGCAGTCTGCAAACACTTTCTCTGCAGAGTCCCAAAACAGGCGTTTTCAGCCCATTCCCGGCATATGGAAGAAACAGCAGTCAGCACAGGGAAATATCTGCTTCTAAATCCAAAACGCAGCTATCTAACAGAACGGTTGTCAATGTGTGCACTCAACTTCCAGAGTTTAACCCGTGTGTGGATTCAGCAGTCTGCAAACCCTTTCTCTGCAGAGTCCCAAAACAGGCGTTTTCAGCCCATTACCGGCATATGGAAGAAACAGGTGTAAGCACAGGGAAATATCTGCTTTAAATCCAAAACGCAGCTATCTAACAGAATGTTTGTCAATGTGTGCACTCAATTTCCAGAGTTAAACCCGTGTGTGGATTCAGGAGTCTGCAAACACATTCTCTGCAGAGTCCCAAAACAGGCGTTTTCAGCCCATTACCGGCATATGGAAGAAACAGCAGTTAGCACAGGGAAATATCTGCTTCTAAATCCAAAACGCAGCTATCTAACAGAACGGTTGTCAATATGTGCACTCAACTTCCAGAGTTAAACCCGTGTGTGGATTCAGCAGTCTGCAAACACTTTATCAGCAGTCCCAAAACAGGCGTTTTCAGCCCATTACCGGCATATGGAAGAAACAGCAGTAAGCACAGGGAAATATCTGCATCTAAATCCAAAACGCAGCTATCTAACAGAACGGTTGTCAATGTGTGCACTCAACTTCCAGAGTTAAACCCGAGTGTGGATTCAGCAGTCTGCAGACACTTTCTCTGCAGAGTCCCAAAACAGGTGTTTTCCGCCCATTTCCGGCATATGGAAGAAACAGCAGTAAGCACAGCTAAATATCTGCTTCTAAATCCAAAACGCAGCTAACTAACAGAACGGTTGTCAGAGTGTTTACTCAACTTCCAGAGTTAAACCCGTGTGTTGATTCAGCAGTCTGCAAACACTTTCTCTGCAGAGTCCCAAAACAGGCGTTTTCAGACCATTACCGGTATATGGAAGAAACAGCAGTCAGCACAGGGAAATATCTGCTTCTAAATCCAAAACGCAGCTATCTAACAGAACGGTTGTCAATGTGTGCACTCAACTTCCAGAGTTTAACCCGTGTGTGGATTCAGCAGTCTGCAAACACTTTCTCTGCAGAGTCCCAAAACAGGCGTTTTCAGCCCATTACCGGCATATGGAAGAAACAGCTGTAAGCACAGGGAAATATGTGCTTTAAATCCAAAACGCAGCTATCTAACAGAATGGTTGTCAATGTGTGCACTCAATTTCCAGAGTTAAACCCGTGTGTGGTTTCAGGATTCTGCAAACACATTCTCTGCAGAGTCCCAAAACAGGCGTTTTCAGCCCATTACCGGCATATGGAAGAAACAGCAGTTAGCACAGGGAAATATCTGCTTCTAAATCCAAAACGCAGCTATCTAACAGAACGGTTGTCAATGTGTGCACTCAACTTCCAGAGTTAAAAAAGTGTGGGGATTCAGCAGTCTGCAAACACTTTCTCTGCAGAGTCCCAAAACAGGCGTTTTCAGCCCATTACCGGCATATTGAAGAAACAGCAGTTAGCACAGGGAAATATCTGCTTCTAAATCCAAAACGCAGCTATCTAACAGAACGGTTGTCAATGTGTGCACTCAACTTCCAGAGTTAAACCCGTGTGTGGATTCAGCAGTCTGCAAACACTTTCTCTGCAGTCCCAAAACAGGCGTTTTCAGCCCATTACCGGCATATGGAAGAAACAGCAGTCAGCACAGGGAAATATCTGCTTCTAAATCCAAAACGCAGCTATCTAACAGAACGGTTGTCAATGTGTGCACTCAACTTCCAGAGTTAAACCCGAGTGTGGATTCAGCAGTCTGCAAACAATTTTTCTGCAGAGTCCCAAAACAGGCGTTTTCAGCCCATTACCGGCATATGGAAGAAACAGCAGTAAGCACAGCTAAATAACTGCTTCTGAATCCAAAACGCAGCTATCTAACAGAACGGTTGTCAATGTGTGCACTCAACTTCCAGAGTTAAACCCGTGTGTGGATTCAGCAGTCTGCAAACACTTTCTCTGCAGAGTCCCATAACAGGCGTTTTCAGACCATTACCGGCATATGGAAGAAACAGCAGTCAGCACAGGGAAATATCTGCTTCTAAATCCAAAACGCAGCTATCTAACAGAACGGTTGTCAATGTGTGCACTCAACTTCCAGAGTTAAACCCGTGTGTGGATTCAGCAGTCTGCAAACAGTTTCTCTGCAGAGTCCCAAAAGAGGCGTTTTCAGCCCTTTACCGGCATATGGAAGAAACAGCAGTCAGCACAGGGAAATATCTGCTTCTAAATCCAAAACGCAGCTATCTAACAGAACGGTTGTCAAAGTGTGCACTCAACTTCCAGAGTTAAACCCGTGTGTGGATTCAGCAGTCTGCAAACACTTTCTCTGCAGACTTCCAAAACAGTCGTTTTCAGCCCATTACCGGCATAAGGAAGAAACAGCAGTCAGCACAGGGAAATATCTGTTTCTAAATCCAAAACGCAGCTATCTAACAGAACGGTTGTCAATGTGTGCACTCAACTTCCAGAGTTAATCCTGTGTGTGGATTCAGCAGTCTGCAAACACTTTCTCTGCAGAGTCTCAAAACAGGCGTTTTCAGCCCTTTACCGGCATGTGGAAGAGACAGCAGTGAGCACAGGGAAATATCTGCTACTAAATCAAAAACGCAGCTATCTAACAGAACGGTTGTCAATGTGTGCACTCAACTTCCTGAGTTAAACCCGTGTGTGGATTCAGCAGTCTGCAAACACTTTCTCTGCAGAGTCCCAAAACAGGCGTTTTCAGACCGTTACCGGCATAGGGAAGAAACAGCAGTCAGTACAGGGAAATATCTGCTTTAAATCCAAAACGCAGCTATCTAACAGAACGGTTGTCAATGTGTGCACTCAACTTCCAGAGTTAAACCCGTGTGTGGATTCAGCAGTCTGCAAACACATTCTCTGCAGAGTCCCAAAACAGGCGTTTTCAGCCCATTACCGGCATATGGAAGAAACAGCAGTTAGCACAGGGAAATATCTGCTTCTAAATCCAAAACGCAGCTATCTAACAGAACGGTTGTCAATATGTGCACTCAACTTCCAGAGTTAAACCCGTGTGTGGATTCAGCAGTCTGCAAACACTTTATCTGCAGTCCCAAAACAGGCGTTTTCAGCCCATTACCGGCATATGGAAGAAACAGCAGTAAGCACAGGGAAATATCTGCTTCTAAATCCAAAACGCAGCTATCTAACAGAACGGTTGTCAATGTGTGCACTCAAATTCCAGAGTTAAACCCGAGTGTGGATTCAGCAGTCTGCAAACACTTTCTCTGCAGAGTCCCAAAACAGGTGTTTTCCGCCCATTACCGGCATATGGAAGAAACAGCAGTAAGCACAGCTAAATATCTGCTTCTAAATGCAAAACGCAGCTATCTAACAGAACGGTTGTCAATGTGTGCACTCAACTTCCAGAGATAAATCCGTGTGTGGATTCAGCAGTCTGCAAACACCTTCTCTGCAGAGTACCAATACAAGCGTTTTCAGCCCATTACCGGCATATGGAAGAAACAGCAGTAAGCACAGGGAAATATCTGCTTCTAAAGCCAAAACGCAGCTATCTAACAGAACGGTTGTCAATGTGTGCACTCAACTTCCAGAGTTAAACCCGTGTGTGGATTCAGCAGTCTGCAAACACTTTCACTGCAGAGTCCCAATACAGGCGGTTTCAGCCCATTACCGGCCTAAGGAAGAAACAGCAGTAAGCACAGGGAAATATCTGCTTCTAAATCCAAAACGCAGCTATCTAACAGAACGGTTGTCAATGTGTGCACTCAACTTCCAGAGTTAAATCCGAGTGTGGATTCAGCAGTCTGCAAACACCTTCTCTGCAGAGTACCAATACAAGCATTTTCAGCCCATTACCGTCATATGGAAGAAACAGCAGTAAGCACAGGGAAATATCTGCTTCTAAATCCAAAACGCAGCTACCTAACAGAACGGTTGTCAATATGTGCACTCAACTTCCAGAGTTAAACCCGTGTGTGGATTCAGCAGTCTGCAAAAACTTTCTCTGCAGAGTCCCAAAACAGGTGTTTTCAGCCCTTTACCGGCATATGGAAGAAACAGCAGTCAGCCAAGGGAAATATCTGCTTCTAAATCCAAAACGCAGCTATCTAACAGAACGGTTGTCAATGTGTGCCCTCAACTTCCAGAGTTAAACCCGTGTGTGGATTCAGCAGTCTGTAAACACTTTCTCTGCAGAGTCCCAATACAGGCGGTTTCACCCCATTATCGGCATAAGGAAGAAACAGCAGTCAGCACAGGGAAATATCTGCTTCTAAATCCAAAACGCAGCTATCTAACAGAACGGTTGTCAATGTGTGCACTCAACTTCCAGAGTTAAACCCGTGTGTGGATTCAGCAGTCTGCAAACACTTTCTCTGCAGAGTCCCAAAACAGGCGTTTTCAGCCCATTACCGGCATATGGAAGAAACAGCAGTCAGCACAGGGAAATATCTGCTACTAAATCCAAAACGCAGCTATCTAACAGAACGGTTGTCAATGTGTGCACTCAACTTCCAGAGTTAATCCCGTGTTTGGATTCAGCAGTCTGCAAACACTTTCTCTGCAGAGTCCCAAAACAGGCGTTTTCAGCCCTTTACCGGCATATGGAAGAAACAGCAGTCAGCTCAGGGAAATATCTGCTTCTATACTCCAAAACGCAGCTATCTAACAGAACGGTTCTCAATGTGTGCACTCAACTTCCAGAGTTAAACCCGTGTGTGGATTCAGCAGTCTGCAAACACTTTCTCTGCAGAGTCCCAAAACAGGCGTTTTCAGCCCATTACCGGCATATGGAAGAAACAGCAGTCAGCACAGGGAAATATCTGCTTTAAATCCAAAACGCAGCTATCTAACAGAACGGTTGTCAATGTGTGCACTCAACTTCCAGAGTTAAACCCGTGTGTGGATTCAGCAGTCTGCAAACACATCTCTGCAGAGTCCCAAAACAGGCGTTTTCAGCCCATTACCGGCATATGAAGAAACAGCAGTTAGCACAGGGAAATATCTGCTTCTAAATCCAAAACGCAGCTATCTAACAGAACGGTTGTCAATATGTGCACTCAACTTCCAGAGTTAAACCCGTGTGTGGATTCAGCAGTCTGCAAACCACTTTATCTGCAGTCCCAAAACAGGCGTTTTCAGCCCATTACCGGCATATGGAAGAAACAGCAGTAAGCACAGGGAAATATCTGCTTCTAAATCCAAAACGCAGCTATCTAACAGAACGGTTGTCAATGTGTGCACTCAAATTCCAGAGTTAAACCCGAGTGTGGATTCAGCAGTCTGCAAACACTTTCTCTGCAGAGTCCCAAAACAGGTGTTTTCCGCCATTACCGGGCATATGGAAGAAACAGCAGTAAGCACAGCTAAATATCTGCTTCTAAATGCAAAACGCAGCTATCTAACAGAACGGTTGTCAATGTGTGCACTCAACTTCCAGAGTTAAATCCGTGTGTGGATTCAGCAGTCTGCAAACACCTTCTCTGCAGAGTAACCAATACAAGCGTTTTCAGCCCATTACCGGCATATGGAAGAAACAGCAGTAAGCACAGGGAAATATCTGCTTCTAAAGCCAAAACGCAGCTATCTAACAGAACGGTTGTCAATGTGTGCACTCAACTTCCAGAGTTAAACCCGTGTGTGGATTCAGCAGTCTGCAAACACTTTCACTGCAGAGTCCCAATACAGGCGGTTTCAGGCCCCATTACCGGCCTAAGGAAGAAACAGCAGTAAGCACAGGGAAATATCTGCTTCTAAATCCAAAACGAAGCTATCTAACAGAACGGTTGTCAATGTGTGCACTCAACTTCCAGAGTTAAATCCGTGTGTGGATTCAGCAGTCTGCAAACACCCTTCTCTGCAGAGTACCAATACAAGCATTTTCAGCCCATTACCGTCATATGGAAGAAACAGCAGTAAGCACAGGGAAATATCTGCTTCTAAATCCAAAACGCAGCTACCTAACAGAACGGTTGTCAATATGTGCACTCAACTTCCAGAGTTAAACCCGTGTGTGGATTCAGCAGTCTGCAAACACTTTCTCTGTAGAGTCCCAAAACAGGTGTTTTCAGCCCTTTACCGGCATATGGAAGAAACAGCAGTCAGCCAAGGGAAATATCTGCTTCTAAATCCAAAACGCAGCTATCTAACAGAACGGTTGTCAATGTGTGCCCTCAACTTCCAGAGTTAAACCCGTGTGTGGATTCAGCAGTCTGTAAACACTTTCTCTGCAGAGTCCCAATACAGGCGGTTTCACCCCATTATCGGCATAAGGAAGAAACAGCAGTCAGCACAGGGAACTATCTGGTTCTAAATCCAAAACGGCAGCTATCTAACAGAACGGTTGTCAAGGTGTGCACTCAACTTCCAGAGTTAAACCCGTGTGTGGATTCAGCAGTCTGCAAACACTTTCTCTGCAGAGTCCCAAAACAGGCGTTTACAGCCCATTACCGGCATATGGAAGAAACAGCAGTCAGCACAGGGAAAGATCTGCTTCTAAATCCAAAACGCAGCTATCTAACAGAACGGTTGTCAATGTGTGCACTCAACTTCCAGGGTTAAACCCGTGTTTGGATTCAGCAGTCTGCAAACACTTTCTCTGCAGAGTCCCAAAACAGGCGTTTTCAGCAAAATTACCGGCATATGGAAGAAACAGCAGTCAGCTCAGGGAAATATCTGCTTCTAAATCCAAAACGCAGCTATCTAACAGAACGGTTCTCAATGTGTGCACTCAACTTCCAGAGTTAAACCCGTGTGTGGATTCAGCAGTCTGCAAACACTTTCTCTGCAGAGTCCCAAAACAGGCGTTTTCAGCCCATTACCGGCATATGGAAGAAACAGCAGTCAGCACAGGAAATATCTGCTTCTAAATCCAAAACGCAGCTATCTAACAGAACGGTTGTCAATGTGTGCACTCAACTTCCAGAGTTTAACCCGTGTGTGGATTCAGCCGTCTGCAAACACGTTCTCTGCAGAGTCCCAAAACAGGCGTTTTCAGCCCATTACCGGCATATGGAAGAAACAGCTGTAAGCACAGGGAAATATCTGCTTTAAATCCAAAACGCAGCTATCTAACAAAATGGTTGTCAATGTGTGCACTCAATTTCCAGAGTTAAACCCGTGTGTGGATTCAGGAGTCTGCAAACACATTCTCTGCAGAGTTCCAAAACAGGCGTTTTCAGCCATTACCGGCATATGGAAGAAACAGCAGTTAGCACAGGGAAATATCTGCTTCTAAATCCAAAACGCAGCTATCTAACAGAATGGTTGTCAATATGTGCACTCAACTTCCAGAGTTAAACCCGTGTGTGGATTCAGCAGTCTGCAAACACTTTATCTGCAGTCCCAAAACAGGCGTTTTCAGCCCAATACCGGCATATGGAAGAAACAGCAGTAAGCACAGGGAAATATCTGCTTCTAAATCCAAAACGCAGCTATCTAACAGAACGGTTGTCAATGTGTGCACTCAACTTCCAGAATTAAACCCGAGTGCGGATTCAGCAGTCTGCAAACACTTTCTCTGCAGAGTCCCAAAACAGGTGTTTTCCGCCCATTACCGGCATATGGAAAAAACAGCAGTCAGCACAGGGAAATATCTGTTTCTAAATCCAAAACGCAGCTATCTAACAGAACGGTTGTCAATGTGTGCACTCAACTTCCAGGGTTAAACCCGTGTGTGGATTCAGCAGTCCTGCAAACACTTTCTCTGCAGAGTCCCAATACAGGCGTTTTCAGCCCATTACCGGCATATGGAAGAAACAGCAGGCAGCACAGGGAAATATCTGCTTCTAAATCCAAAACGCAGCTATCTAACAGAACGGTTGTCAATGTGTGCACTCACTTCCAGAGTTAAAACCCGGTGTGGGATTCAGCAGGCTGCAAACACTTTCTCTGCAGAGTCCCAAAACAGGCGTTTTCAGCCCATTACCGGCATATGGAAGAAACAGCAGTCAGCACAGGGAAATATCTGCTTCTAAATCCAAAACCCAGCTATCTAACAGAACGGTTGTCAATTGTGTGCACTCAACTTCCAGAGTTAAACCCGTGTGTGGATTCAGCAGTCTGCAAACACTTTCTCTGCAGAGTCCCAAAACAGGCGTTTTCAGCCCATTCCCGGCATATGGAAGAAACAGCAGTCAGCACAGGGAAATATCTGCTTCTAAATCCAAAACGCAGCTATCTAACAGAACGGTTGTCAATGTGTGCACTCAACTTCCAGAGTTTAACCCGTGTGTGGATTCAGCAGTCTGCAAACCCCTTTCTCTGCAGAGTCCCAAAACAGGCGTTTTCAGCCCATTACCGGCATATGGAAGAAACAGGTGTAAGCACAGGAAATATCTGCTTTAAATCCAAAACGCAGCTATCTAACAGAATGTTTGTCAATGTGTGCACTCAATTTCCAGAGTTAAACCCGTGTGTGGATTCAGGAGTCTGCAAACACATTCTCTGCAGAGTCCCAAAACAGGCGTTTTCAGCCCATTACCGGCATATGGAAGAAACAGCAGTTAGCACAGGGAAATATCTGCTTCTAAATCCAAAACGCAGCTATCTAACAGAACGGTTGTCAATATGTGCACTCAACTTCCAGAGTTAAACCCGTGTGTGGATTCAGCAGTCTGCAAACACTTTATCAGCAGTCCCAAAACAGGCGTTTTCAGCCCATTACCGGCATATGGAAGAAACAGCAGTAAGCACAGGGAAATATCTGCATCTAAATCCAAAACGCAGCTATCTAACAGAACGGTTGTCAATGTGTGCACTCAACTTCCAGAGTTTAAACCCGAGTGTGGATTCAGCAGTCTGCAGACACTTTCTCTGCAGAGTCCCAAAAACAGGTGTTTTCCCGCCCATTTCCGGCATATGGAAGAAACAGCAGTAAGCACAGCTAAATATCTGCTTCTAAATCCAAAACGCAGCTAACTAACAGAACGGTTGTCAGAGTGTTTACTCAACTTCCAGAGTTAAACCCGTGTGTTGATTCAGCAGTCTGCAAACACTTTCTCTGCAGAGTCCCAAAACAGGCGTTTTCAGACCATTACCGGTATATGGAAGAAACAGCAGTCAGCACAGGGAAATATCTGCTTCTAAATCCAAAACGCAGCTATCTAACAGAACGGTTGTCAATGTGTGCACTCAACTTCCAGAGTTAAACCCGTGTGTGGATTCAGCAGTCTGCAAACCACTTTCTCTGCAGAGTCCCCAAAACAGGCGTTTTCAGCCCATTACCGGCATATGGAAGAAACAGCTGTAAGCACAGGAAATATGTGCTTTAAATCCAAAACGCAGCTATCTAACAGAATGGTTGTCAATGTGTGCACTCAATTTCCAGAGTTAAACCCGTGTGTGGTTTTCAGGATTCTGCAAACACATTCTCTGCAGAGTCCCCAAAAACAGGCGTTTTCAGCCCATTACCGGCATATGGAAGAAACAGCAGTTAGCACAGGGAAATATCTGCTTCTAAATCCAAAACGCAGCTATCTAACAGAACGGTTGTCAATGTGTGCACTCAACTTCCAGAGTTAAAAAAGTGTGGGGATTCAGCAGTCTGCAAACACTTCTCTGCAGAGTCCCAAACAGGGCGTTTTCAGCCCATTACCCGGCATATTGAAGAAACAGCAGTTAGCACAGGGAATATCTGCTTCTAAATCCAAAACGCAGCTATCTAACAGAACGGTTGTCAATGTGTGCACTCAACTTCCAGAGTTAACCCGTGTGTGGATTCAGCAGTCTGCAAACACTTTCTCTGCAGTCCCAAAACAGGCGTTTTCAGCCATTACCGGCATATGGAAGAAACAGCAGTCAGCACAGGAAATATCTGCTTCTAAATCCAAAACGCAGCTATCTAACAGAACGGTTGTCAATGTGTGCACTCAACTTCCAGAGTTAAACCCGAGTGTGGATTCAGCAGTCTGCAAACAATTTTTCTGCAGAGTCCCAAAACAGGCGTTTTCAGCCCATTACCGGCATATGGAAGAAACAGCAGTAAGCACAGCTAAATAACTGCTTCTGAATCCAAAACGCAGCTATCTAACAGAACGGTTGTCAATGTGTGCACTCAACTTCCAGAGTTACACCCGTGTGTGGATTCAGCAGTCTGCAAACACTTTCTCTGCAGAGTCCCATAACAGGCGGTTTTCAGACCATTACCGGCATATGGAAGAAACAGCAGTCAGCACAGGGAAATATCTGCTTCTAAATCCAAAACGCAGCTATCTAACAGAACGGTTGTCAATGTGTGCACTCAACTTCCAGAGTTAAACCCGTGTGTGGATTCAGCAGTCCTGCAAACAGTTTCTCTGCAGAGTCCCAAAAGAGGCGTTTTCAGCCCTTTAACCGGCATATGGAAGAAACAGCAGTCAGCACAGGGAAATATCTGCTTCTAAATCCAAAACGCAGCTATCTAACAGAACGGTTGTCAAAGTGTGCACTCAACTTCCAGAGTTAAACCCGTGTGTGGATTCAGCAGTCTGCAAACACTTTCTCTGCAGACTTCCAAAACAGTCGTTTTCAGCCCATTACCGGCATAAGGAAGAAACAGCAGTCAGCACAGGGAAATATCTGTTTCTAAATCCAAAACGCAGCTATCTAACAGAACGGTTGTCAATGTGTGCACTCAACTTCCAGAGTTAATCCTGTGTGTGGATTCAGCAGTCTGCAAACACTTTCTCTGCAGAGTCTCAAAACAGGCGTTTTCAGCCCTTTTACCGGCATGTGGAAGAGACAGCAGTGAGCACAGGGAAATATCTGCTACTAAATCAAAAACGCAGCTATCTAACAGAACGGTTGTCAATGTGTGCACTCAACTTCCTGAGTAAAACCCGTGTGTGGATTCAGCAGTCTGCAAACACTTTCTCTGCAGAGTCCCAAAACAGGCGTTTTCAGACCGTTACCGCGATAGGGAAGAAACAGCAGTCAGTACAGGGAAATATCTGCTTTAAATCCAAAACGCAGCTATCTAACAGAACGGTTGTCAATGTGTGCACTCAACTTCCAGAGTTAAACCCGTGTGTGGATTCAGCAGTCTGCAAACACATTCTCTGCAGAGTCCCAAAACAGGCGTTTTCAGCCCATTACCGGCATATGGAAGAAACAGCAGTTAGCACAGGGAATATCTGCTTCTAAATCCAAAACGCAGCTATCTAACAGAACGGTTGTCAATATGTGCACTCAACTTCCAGAGTTAAACCCGTGTGTGGATTCAGCAGTCTGCAAACACTTTATCTGCAGTCCCAAAACAGGCGTTTTCAGCCCATTACCGGCATATGGAAGAAACAGCAGTAAGCACAGGGAAATATCTGCTTCTAAATCCAAAACGCAGCTATCTAACAGAACGGTTGTCAATGTGTGCACTCAAATTCCAGAGTTAAACCCGATGTGGATTCAGCAGTCTGCAAACACTTTCTCTGCAGAGTCCCAAAACAGGTGTTTTCCGCCCATTACCGGCATATGGAAGAAACAGCAGTAAGCACAGCTAAATATCTGCTTCTAAATGCAAACGCAGCTATCTAACAGAACGGTTGTCAATGTGTGCACTCAACTTCCAGAGATAAATCCGTGTGTGGATTCAGCAGGTCTGCAAACACCTTCTCTGCAGAGTACCAATACAAGCGTTTCAGCCCATTACCGGCATATGGAAGAAACAGCAGTAAGCACAGGGAAATATCTGCTTCTAAAGCCAAAACGCAGCTATCTAACAGAACGGTTGTCAATGTGTGCACTCAACTTCCAGAGTTAAACCCGTGTGTGGATTCAGCAGTCTGCAAACACTTTCACTGCAGAGTCCCAATACAGGCGGTTTCAGCCCATTACCCGGCCTAAGGAAGAAACAGCAGTAAGCACAGGGAAATATCTGCTTCTAAATCACAACGCAGCTATCTAACAGAACGGTTGTCAATGTGTGCACTCAACTTCCAGAGTTAAATCCCGAGTGTGGATTCAGCAGTCTGCAAACACCTTCTCTGCAGAGTACCAATACAAGCATTTTCAGCCCATTACCGTCATATGGAAGAAACGACAGTAAGCACAGGGAAATATCTGCTTCTAAATCCAAAACGCAGCTACCTAACAGAACGGTTGTCAATATGTGCACTCAACTTCCAGAGTTAAACCCGTGTGTGGATTCAGCAGTCCTGCAAAAACTTTCTCTGCAGAGTCCCAAAACAGGTGTTTTCAGCCCTTTACCGGCATATGGAAGAAACAGCAGTCAGCCAAGGGAAATATCTGCTTCTAAATCCAAAACGCAGCTATCTAACAGAACGGTTGTCAATGTGTGCCCTCAACTTCCAGAGTTAAACCCGTGTGTGGATTCAGCAGTCTGTAAACACTTTCTCTGCAGAGTCCCAATACAGGCGGTTTCACCCCATTATCGGCATAAGGAAGAAACAGCAGTCAGCACTGGAAATATCTGCTTCTAAATCCAAACGCAGCTATCTAACAGAACGGTTGTCAATGTGTGCACTCAACTTCCAGAGTTAAACCCGTGTGTGGATTCAGCAGTCTGCAAACACTTTCTCTGCAGAGTCCCAAAACAGGCGTTTTCAGCCCATT
>NW_026989673.1:0-18111 GCF_030222135.1 Aotus nancymaae | reverse complement strand
ATCCCAAAACCGGTAATTCCAGCTCAATGCCGGCATCCGTACTAAACAGCAGGAAACTTCGTCTAAAACTCAGGAGAAACATTTCCTTGAAACTGCTCTGCTCTGCGTTCGTTCACCTAAGAGAGTTGAAACTATGTTGAGATTCAGCGAGTCAGAAACACGTTTATGCTAGGAGCTGCGTTGGGATATTCCCGAGTGAATGGGACCATAGGCTGTACAGAGAAATATCTGCTTCTAAAACCAAAACGGAGCTATCTAACTGAATGGTTGTCAATGTGTGCATTCAACTGACGGAGTTAAACTCACGTGTGGATTCATCGGTTTGCAAACCCTTTCTGTGCAGAATCCCAAAACCGGTATTTCCAGCCCAATGCCGGCATCCGTACTAAACAGCAGGAAACTTCGTCTAAAACTCAGGAGAAACGTTTCCTTGAAACTGCTCTGCTATGCGTTCGTTCACCTAAGAGAGTTGAATCTATGTTGAGACTCAGCGAGTCAGAAACACGTTTCTTCCAGGAGGTGCGTTGGGATATTCCCGAGTGAATGGGACCATAGGCTGTACAGAGAAATATCTGCTCCTACAACCAAAAGGGTGGTATCTAACTGAATGGTTGTCAATGTGTGCATTCAACTGACAGAGTTAAACTCACGTTTGGATTCAGCGATTTACAAACCGTTTCTGTGCAGAATCCCAAAACCGGTAATTCCAGCTCAATGCCGGCATCCGTACTAAACAGCAGGAAACTTCGTCTAAAACTCAGGAGAAACTTTTCCTTGAAACTGCTTTTCTGTGCGTTCGTTCACATAAGAGAGTTGAAACTATGTTGAGATTCAGCGAGTCAGAAACACGTTTCTTCTAGGAGCTGCGTTGGGATATTCCCGAGTGAATGGGACCATAGGCTGTACAGAGACATATCTGCTTCTAAAACCAAAACGGAGCTATCTAACTGAATGGCTGTCAATGTGTGCATTCAACTGACGTAGTTAAACTCACTTGTGGATTCAGCGGTTTGCAAACCATTTCTGTGCAGAATCCCAAAACCGGTATGTCCAGCCCAATGCCGGCATACGTACTAAACAGCAGGAAACTTCGTCTAAAACTCAGGAGAAACGTTTCCTTGAAACTGCTCTGCTGTGCGTTCTTTCACCTAAGAGAGTTGAATCTATGTTGAGATTCAGCGAGTCAGAAACACGTTTCTTCTAGGAGCTGCGTTGGGATATTCCCGAGTGAATGGGACCATAGGCTGTACAGAGAAATATCTGCTTCTAAAACCAAAAGTGTGCTATCAAACTGAATTGTTGTCAATGTGTGCATTCAACTGACAGAGTTAAACTCACGTGTGGATTCAGCGGTTTGCAAACCCTTTCTGTGCAGAATCTCAAAACCGGTATTTCCAGCCCAATGCCGGCATACGTACTAAACAGCAGGAAACTTCGTCTAAGACTCAGGAGAAACGTTTCCTTGAAACTGCTCTGCTGTGCGTTCGTTCACCTAAGAGAGTTGAATCTATGTTGAGATTCAGCGAGTCAGAAACACGTTTCTTCTAGGAGCTGCGTTGGGATATTCCCGAGTGAATGGGACCATAGGCTGTACAGAGAAATATCTGCTTCTAAAACCAAAAGTGTGCTATCAAACTGAATGGTTGTCAATGTGTGCATTCAACTGACAGAGTTAAACTCACGTGTGGATTCAGCGGTTTGCAAACCCTTTCTGTGCAGAATCCCAAAACCGGTATTTCCAGCCCAATGCCGGCATACGTACTAAACAGCAGGAAACTTCGTCTAAAACTCAGGAGAAACGTTTCCTTGAAACTGCTCTGCTGTGCGTTCGTTCACCTAAGAGAGTTGAATCTATGTTGAGACTCAGCGAGTCAGAAACACGTTTCTTCTAGGAGCTGCGTTGGGATATTCCCGAGTGAATGGGACCATAGGCTGTACAGAGAAATATCTGCTTCTAAAACCAAAAGGGTGCTATCAAACTGAATGGTTGTCAATGTGTGCATTCAACTGACAGAGTTAAACTCACGTGTGGATTCAGCGGTTTGCAAACCATTTCTGTGCAGAATCCCAAAACCTGTATGTCCAGCCCAATGCCGGCATCCGTAATAAACAGCAGGAAACTTCGTCTAAAACTCAGGAGAAACGTTTCCTTGAAACTGCTCTGCTGTGCGTTCGTTCACCTAAGAGAGTTGAATCTATGTTGAGATTCAGCGAGTCAGAAACACGTTTCTTCTAGGAGCTGCGTTAGGATATTCCCGAGTGAATGGGACCATAGGATGTACAGAGAAATATCTGCTTCTAAAAACAAAACGGAGCTATCTAACTGAATGGTTGTCAATGTGTGCATTCAACTGACAGAGTTAACCTCACGTGTGGATTCAGCGGTTTGCAAACCCTTTCTGTGCAGAATCCCAAAACCGGTATTTCCAACCCAATGCCGGCATACGTACTAAACAGCAGGAAACTTCGTCTAAAACTCAGGAGAAACGTTTCCTTGAAACTGCTCTGCTGTGCGTTCGTTCCCCTAAGAGAGTTGAATCTATGTTGAGATTCAGCGAGTCAGAAACACGTTTCTTCTAGGAGCTGCGTTCGGATATTCCCGAGTGAATGGGACCATAGGCTGTACAGAGAAATATCTGATTCTAAAACCAAAACGGAGCTATCTAACTGAATGGTTGTCAATGTGTGCATTCAACTGACAGAGTTAAACTCACGTGTGGATTCAGCGGTTTGCAAACCCTTTCTGTGCAGAATCCCAAAACCGGTATTTCCAGCCCAATGCCGGCATCCGTACTAAACAGCAGGAAACTTCGTCTAAAACTCAGGAGAAACGTTTCCTTGAAACTGCTCTGCTGTGCGTTCGTTCACCTAAGAGAGTTGAATCTATGTTGAGATTCAGCGAGTCAGAAACACGTTTCTTCTAGGAGCTGCGTTGGGATATTCCCGAGTGAATGGGACCATAGGCTGTACAGAGAAATATCTGCCTCTAAAACCAAAAGTGTGCTATCTAACTGAATGGTTGTCAATGTGTGCATTCAACTGACAGAGTTAAACTCACGTGTGGATTCAGCGGTTTGCAAACCCTTTCTGTGCAGAATCCCAAAACCGGTATTTCCAGCCCAATGCCGGCATCCGTACTAAACAGCAGGAAACTTCGTCTAAAACTCAGGAGAAACGTTTCCTTGAAACTGCTCTGCTGTGCGTTCGATCACCTAAGAGAGTTGAATCTATGTTGAGATTCAGCGAGTCAGAAACACGTTTCTTCTAGGAGGTGCGTTGGGATATTCCCGAGTGAATGGGACCATAGGCTGTACAGAGAAATATCTGCTCCTACAACCAAAAGGGTGGTATCTAACTGAATGGTTGTCAATGTGTGCATTCAACTGACAGAGTTAAACTCACGTTTAGATTCAGCGGTTTACAAACCCTTTCTGTGCAGAATCCCAAAACCGGTAATTCCAGCTCAATGCCGGCATGCGTACTAAACAGCAGGAAACTTCGGGTAAAACTCAGGAGAAACGTTTCCTTGAAACTGCTCTGCTGTGCGTTCGTTCACCTAAGAGAGTTGAATCTGTGTTGAGATTCAGCGAGTCAGAAACACGTTTATGCTAGGAGCTGCGTTGGGATATTCCCGAGTGAATGGGACCATAGGCAGTACAGAGAAATATCTGCTTCTAAAACCAAAAGTGTGCTATCAAACTGAATGGTTGTCAATGTGTGCATTCAACTGACAGAGTTAAACTCACGTGTGGATTCAGCGGTTTGCAAACCATTTTGCGCAGAATCCCAAAACCGGTATGTCCAGCCCAATGCCGGCATCCGTACTAAACAGCAGGAAACTTCGTCTAAAACTCAGGAGAAACGTTTCCTTGAAACTGCTCTGCTGTGCGTTCGTTCACCTAAGAGAGTTGAATCTATGTTGAGATTCAGCGAGTCAGAAACACGTTTCTTCTAGGAGCTGCATTGGGATATTCCCGAGTGAATGGGACCATAGGCTGTACAGAGAAATATCTGCTTCTAAAACCAAAAGTGTGCTATCAAACTGAATGGTTGTCAATGTGTGCATTCAACTGACAGAGTTAAACTCACGTGTGGATTCAGCGGTTTGCAAACCCTTTCTGTGCAGAATCCCAAAACCGGTATTTCCAGCCCAATGCCGGCATATGTACTAAACAGCAGGAAACTTCGTCTAAAACTCAGGAGAAACATTTCCTTGAAACTGCTCTGCTGTGCGTTCGTTCACCTAAGAGAGTTGAATCTATGTTGAGATTCAGCGAGTCAGAAACACGTTTCTTCTAGGAGCTGCGTTGGGATATTCCCGAGTGAATGGGACCATAGGCTGTACAGAGAAATATCTGCTTCTAAAACCAAAACGGAGCTATCTAACTGAATGGTTGTCAATGTGTGCATTCAACTGACAGAGTTAAACTCACGTGTGGATTCAGCGGTTTGCAAACCCTTTCTGTGCAGAATCCCAAAACCGGTATTTCCAGCCCAATGCCGGCATCCGTACTAAACAGCAGGAAACTTCGTCTAAAACTCAGGAGAAACGTTTCCTTGAAACTGCTCTGCTGTGCGTTCGATCACCTAAGAGAGTTGAATCTATGTTGAGATTCAGCGAGTAAGAAACACGTTTCTTCTAGGAGGTGCATTGGGATATTCCCGAGTGAATGGGACCATAGGCTGTACAGAGAAATATCTGCTTCTAAAACCAAAAGTGTGCTATCAACCTGAATGGTTGTCAATGTGTGCATTCAACTGACAGAGTTAAACTCACGTGTGGATTCAGCGGTTTGCAAACCCTTTCTGTGCAGAATCCCAAAACCGGTATGTCCAGCCCAATGCTGGCATCCGTACTAAACAGCAGGAAACTTCGTCTAAAACTCAGGAGAAACGTTTCCTTGAAACTGCTCTGCTGTGCGTTCGATCACCTAAGAGAGTTGAATCTATGTTGAGATTCAGCGAGTCAGAAACACGTTTCTTCTAGGAGCTGCGTTGGGATATTCCCGAGTAAATGGGACCATAGGCTGTACAGAGAAATATCTGCTTCTAAAACCAAAGTGTGCTGTCAAACTGAATGGTTGTCAATGTGTGCATTCAACTGACAGAGTTAAACTCACGTGTGGATTCAGCGGTTTGCAAACCCTTTCTGTGCAGAATCCCAAAACCGGTATGTCCAGCCCAATGCCGGCATCCGTACTAAACAGCAGGAAACTTCGTCTAAAACTCAGGAGAAAACGTTTCCTTGAAACTGCTCTGCTGTGCGTTCGTTCACCTAAGAGACTTGAATCTATGTTGAGATTCAGCGAGTCAGAAACACGTTTCTTCTAGGAGCTGCGTTGGGATATTCCCGAGTAAATGGGACCATAGGCTGTACAGAAAAATATCTGCTTCTAAAACCAAAACGGAGCTATCTAACTGAATGGTTGTCAATGTGTGCATTCAACTGACAGAGTTAAACTCACGTGTGGATTCAGCGGTTTGCAAACCCTTTCTGTGCAGTATCCCAAAACCGGTATTTCCAGCCCAATGCCGGCATACGTACTAAACAGCAGGAAACTACGTCTAAGACTCAGGAGAAACGTTTCCTTGAAACTGCTCTGCTGTGCGTTCGTCACCTAAGAGAGTTGAATCTATGTTGAGATTCAGCGAGTCAGAAACACGTTTCTTCTAGGAGCTGCGTTGGGATATTCCCGAGTGAATGGGACCATAGGCTGTACAGTGAAATATCTGCTTCTAAAACCAAAACGGAGCTATCTAACTGAATGGTTGTCAATGTGTGCATTCAACTGACAGAGTAAACTCACGTGTGGATTTAGCGGTTTGCAAACCCTTTTGTGCAGAATCCCAAAACCGGTATGTCCAGCCCAATGCCGGCATCCATACTAAACAGCAGGAAACTTCGTCTAAAACTCAGGAGAAACGTTTCCTTGAAACTGCTCTGCTGTGCGTTTCGTTCACCTAAGAGAGTTGAATCTATGTTGAGATCAGCGAGTCAGAAACACGTTTCTTCTAGGAGCTGCGTTGGGATATTCCCGATGTGAATGGGACCATAGGCTGTACAGAGAAAATATCTGCTTCTAAAACCAAAACGGAGCTATCTAACTGAATGGTTGTCAATGTGTGCATTCAACTGACAGAGTTAAACTCACGTGTGGATTCAGCGGTTTGCAAACCCTTTCTGTGCAGAATCCCAAAACCGGTATTTCCAGCCCAATGCCGGCATCCGTACTAAACAGCAGGAAACTTCGTCTAAAACTCAGGAGAAACGTTTCCTTGAAAACTGCTCTGCTGTGCGTTCGTTCACCTAAGAGAGTTGAATCTATGTTGAGATTCAGTGAGGTCAGAAACACGTTTCTTCTAGGAGCTGCGTTGGGATATTCCCGAGTGAATGGGACCATAGGCTGTACAGAGAAATATCTGCCTCTAAAACCAAAAGTGTGCTATCTAACTGAATGGTTGTCAATGTGTGCATTCAACTGACAGAGTTAAACTCACGTGTGGATTCAGCGGTTTGCAAACACTTTCTGTGCAGAATCCCAAAACCGGTATGTCCAGCCCAATGCCGGCATCCGTACTAAACAGCAGGAAACTTCGTCTAAAACTTCAGGAGAAACGTTCCTTGAAACTGCTCTGCTGTGCGTTCGATCACCTAAGAGAGTTGAATCTATGTTGAGATTCAGCGAGTCAGAAACACGTTTCTTCTAGGAGGTGCGTTGGGATATTCCCGAGTGAATGGGACCATAGGCTGTACAGAGAAATATCTGCTTCTAAAACCAAAAGTGTGCTATCAAACTGAATGGTTGTCAATGTGTGCATTCAACTGACAGAGTTAAACTCACGTGTGGATTCAGCGGTTTGCAAACCCTTTTGTGCAGAATCCCAAAACCGGTATGTCCAGCCCAATGCCGGCATCCATACTAAACAGCAAGGAAACTTCGTCTAAAACTCAGGAGAAACGTTTCTTGAAACTGCCTCTGCTGTGCGTTCGTTCACCTAAGAGAGTGAATCTATGTTGAGATTCAGCGAGTCAGAAACACGTTTCTTCTAGGAGGTGCGTTGGGATATTCCCGAGTGAATGGGACCATAGGCTGTACAGAGAAATATCTGCTTCTAAAACCAAAAGTGTGCTATCAAACTGAATGGTTGTCAATGTGTGCATTCAACTGACAGAGTTAACTCACGTGTGGATTCAGCGGTTGCACACCCTTTCTGTGCAGAATCCCAAAACCGGTATTTCCAGCTCAATGTCGGCATGCGTACTAAACAGCAGGAAACTTCGTCTAAAACTCAGGAGAAACGTTTCCTTGAAACTGCTCTGCTGTGCGTTCGATCACCTAAGAGAGTTGAATCTATGTTTGAGATTCAGCGAGTCAGAAACACGTTTCTTCTAGGAGGTGCGTTGGGATATTCCCGAGTGAATGGGACCATAGGCTGTACAGAGAAATATCTGCTCCTACAACCAAAAGGGTGGTATCTAACTGAATGGTTGTCAATGTGTGCATTCAACTGACAGAGTTAAACTCACGTTTAGATTCAGCAGTTTACAAACCCTTTCTGTGCAGAATCCCAAAACCGGTAATTCCAGCTCAATGTCGGCATGCGTACTAAACAGCAGGAAACTTCGTGTAAAACTCAGGAGAAACGTTTCCTTGAAACTGCTCTGCTGTGCGTTCGTCACCTAAGAGAGTTGAATCTGTGTTGAGATTCAGCGAGTCAGAAACACGTTTATGCTAGGGAGCTGCGTTGGGATATTCCCGAGTGAATGGGACCATAGGCAGTACAGAGAAATATCTGCTTCTAAAACCAAAAGTGTGCTATCAAACTGAATGGTTGTCAATGTGTGCATTCAACTGACAGAGTTAAACTCACGTGTGGATTCAGCGGTTTGCAACCCTTTCTGTGCAGAATCCCCAAAACCGGTATTTCCAGCCCAATGCCGGCATCCGTACTAAACAGCAGGAAACTTCATCTAAAACTCAGGAGAAACGTTTCCTTGAAACTGCTCTGCTGTGCGTTCGTTCACCTAAGAGAGTTGAATCTATGTTGAGGATTCAGCGAGTCAGAAACACGTTTCTTCTAGGAGGTGCATTGGGATATTCCCGAGTGAATGGGACCATAGGTTGTACAGAGAAATATCTGCTTATAAAACCAAAACGGAGCTATCTAACTGAATGGTTGTCAATGTGTGCATTCAACTGGACAGAGTTAAACTCACGTGTGGATTCAGCGGTTTTGCAAACCCTTTCTGTGCAGAATCCCAAAACCGTTATTTCCAGCCCAATGCCGGCATACGTACTAAACAGCAGGAAACTTCGTCTAAGACTCAGGAGAAACGTTTCCTTGAAACTGCTCTGCTGTGCGTTCGATCACCTAAGAGAGGTTGAATCTATGTTGAGATTCAGCGAGTCAGAAACACGTTTCTTCTAGGAGCTGCGTTGGGATATTCCCGAGTGAATGGGACCATAGGCTGTACAGAGAAATATCTGCTTCTAAAACCAAAAGTGTGCTATCAAACTGAATGGTTGTCAATGTGTGCATTCAACTGACAGAGTTAAACTCACGTGTGGATTCAGCGGTTTGCAAACCCTTTTGTGCAGAATCCCAAAACCGGTATGTCCAGCCCAATGCCGGCATCCATACTAAACAGCAGGAAACTTCGTCTAAAAACTCAGGAGAAACGTTTCCTTGAAACTGCTCTGCTGTGCGTTCGTTCACCTAAGAGAGTTGAATCTATGGTTGAGATTCAGCGAGTCAGAAACACGTTTCTTCTAGGAGCTGCATTGGGATATTCCCGAGTGAATGGGGACCATAGGCTGTACAGAGAAATATCTGTTTCTAAAAACCTAAAGTGTGCTATCAAACTGAATGGTTGTCAATGTATGCATTCAACTGACAGAGTAAACTCACGTGTGGATTCAGCGGTTTGCAAACCCTTTCTGTGCAGAATCCCAAAACCGGTATTTCCAGCCAATGCCGGCATACGTACTAAACAGCAGGAAACTTCGTCTAAAACTCAGGAGAAACATTTCCTTGAAACTGCTCTGCTGTGCGTTCGTTCAACTAAGAGAGTTGAATCTATGTTGAGATTCAGCGAGTCAGAAACACGTTTCTTCTAGGAGCTGCGTTGGGATATTCCCGAGTGAATGGGACCATAGGCTGTACAGAGAAATATCTGTTTCTAAAACCTAAAGTGTGCTATCAAACTGAATGGTTGTCAATGTGTGCATTCAACTGACAGAGTTAAACTCACGTGTGGATTCAGCGGTTTGCAAACCCTTTCTGTGCAGAATCCCAAAACCGGTATTTCCAGCCCAATGCGGCATACGTACTAAACAGCAGGAAACTTCGTCTAAGACTCAGGAGAAACGTTTCCTTGAAACTGCTCTGCTGTGCGTTCGATCACCTAAGAGAGTTGAATCTATGTTGAGATTCAGCGAGTCAGAAACACGTTTCTTCTAGGAGGTGCATTGGGATATTCCCGAGTGAATGGGACCATAGGCTGTACAGAGAAATATCTGCTTCTAAAACCAAAAGTGTGCTATCAAACTGAATGGTTGTCAATGTGTGCATTCAACTGACAGAGTTAAACTCACGTGTGGATTCAGCGGTTTGCAAACCCTTTCTGTGCAGAATCCCAAAACCGGTATGTCCAGCCCAATGCCGGCATCCGTACTAAACAGCAGGAAACTTCGTCTAAAACTCAGGAGAAACGTTTCCTTGAAACCTGCTCTGCTGTGCGTTCGTTCACCTAAGAGAGTTGAATCTATGTTGAGATTCAGCGAGTCAGAAACACGTTTCTTCTAGGAGCTGCGTTGGGATATTCCCGAGTAAATGGGACCATAGGCTGTACAGAAAAATATCTGCTTCTAAAACCAAAACGGAGCTATCTAACTAAATGGTTGTCAATGTGTGCATTCAACTGACAGAGTTAAACTCACGTGTGGATTCAGCGGTTTGCAAACCCTTTTGTGCAGAATCCCAAAACCGGTATGTCCAGCCCAATGCCGGCATCCGTACTAAACAGCAGGAAACTTCGTCTAAAACTCAGGAGAAACGTTTCCTTGAAACTGCTCTGCTCTGCGTTCGTTCACCTAAGAGAGTTGAATCTATGTTGAGATTCAGCGAGTCAGAAACACGTTTCTTCTAGGAGCTGCATTGGGATATTCCCGAGTGAATGGGACCATAGGCTGTACAGAGAAATATCTGCTTCTAAAACCAAAAGTGTGCTATCAATACTGAATGGTTGTCAATGTGTGCATTCAACTGACAGAGTTAAACTCACGTGTGGATTCAGCGGTTTGCAAACCCTTTCTGTGCAGAATCCCAAAACCGGTATGTCCAGCCCAATGCCGGCATCCGTACTAAACAGCAGGAAACTTCGTCTAAAAGTCAGGAGAAACGTTTCCTTGAAACTGCTCTGCTGTGCGTTCGTTCACCTAAGTGAGTTGAATCTATGTTGAGATTCAGCGAGTCAGAAACACGTTTCTTCTAGGAGCTGCGTTGGGATATTCCCGAGTAAATGGGACCATAGGCTGTACAGAGAAATATCTGCTTCTAAAACCAAAACGGAGCTATCTAACTGAAATGGTTGTCAATGTGTGCATTCAACTGACAGAGTTAAACTCACGTGTGGATTCAGCGGTTTGCAAACCCTTTCTGTGCAGAATCCCAAAACCGGTATTTCCAGCCCTATGCCGGCATACGTACTAAACAGCAGGAAACTTCGTCTAAGACTCAGGAGAAACGTTTCCTTGAAACTGCTCTGCTGTGCGTTCGTTCACCTAAGAGAGTTGAATCTATGTTGAGATTCAGCGAGTCAGAAACACGTTTCTTCTAGGAGCTGCGTTGGGATATTCCCGAGTGAATGGGACCATAGGCTGTACAGAGAAATATCTGCTTCTAAAACCAAAAGTGTGCTATCAAACTGAATGGTTGTCAATGTGTGCATTCAACTGACAGAGTTAAACTCACGTGTGGATTCAGCGGTTTGCAAACCCTTTCTGTGCAGAATCCCAAAACCGGTATGTCCAGCCCAGTGCCGGCATCCGTACTAAACAGCAGGAAACTTCGTCTAAAACTCAGGGAGAAACGTTTCCTTGAAACTGCTCTGCTCTGCGTTCGTTCACCTAAGAGAGTTGAATCTATGTTGAGATTCAGCGAGTCAGAAACACGTTTCTTCTAGTAGCTGCGTTGGGATATTCCCGAGTAAATGGGACATAGGCTGTACAGAAAAATATCTGCTTCTAAAACCAAAACGGAGCTATCTAACTGAATGGTTGTCAATGTGTGCATTCAACTGACAGAGTTAAACTCACGTGTGGATTCAGCGGTTTGCAAACCCTTTCTGTGCAGAATCCCAAAACCGGTATTTCCAGCCCAATGCCGGCATACGTACTAAACAGCAGGAAACTTCGTCTAAGACTCAGGAGAAACGTTTCCTTGAAACTGCTCTGCTGTGCGTTCGTTCACCTAAGAGAGTTGAATCTATGTTGAGATTCAGCGAGTCAGAAACACGTTTCTTCTAGGAGCTGCGTTGGGATATTCCCGAGTGAATGGGACCATAGGCTGTACAGAGAAATATCTGCTTCTAAAACCAAAAGTGTGCTATCAAACTGAATGGTTGTCAATGTGTGCATTCAACTGACAGAGTTAAACTCACTTGTGGATTCAGCGGTTTGCAAACCCTTTCTGTGCAGAATCCCAAAACCGGTATTTCCAGCCCAATGCCGGCATACGTACTAAACCAGCAGGAAACTTCGTCTAAAACTCAGGAGAAACATTTCCTTGAAACTGCTCTGCTGTGCGTTCGTTCACCTAAGAGAGTTGAATCTATGTTGAGATTCAGCGAGTCAGAACACGTTTCTTCTAGGAGCTGCGTTGGGATATTCCCGAGTGAATGGGACCATAGGCTGTACAGAGAAATATCTGCTTCTAAAACCAAAACGGAGCTATCTAACTGAATGGTTGTCAATGTGTGCATTCAACTGACAGAGTTAAACTCACGTGTGGATTCAGCGGTTTGCAAACCCTTTTGTGCAGAATCCCAAAACCGGTATGTCCAGCCCAATGCCGGCATCCGTACTAAACAGCAGGAAACTTCGTCTAAAACTCAGGAGAAACGTTTCCTTGAAACTGCTCTGCTCTGCGTTCGTTCACCTAAGAGAGTTGAATCTATGTTGAGATTCAGCGAGTCAGAAACACGTTTCTTCTAGGAGCTGCATTGGGATATTCCCGAGTGAATGGGACCATAGGCTGTACAGAGAAATATCTGCTTCTAAAACCAAAAGTGTGCTATCAAACTGAATGGTTGTCAATGTGTGCATTCAACTGACAGAGTTAAACTCACGTGTGGATTCAGCGGTTTGCAAACCCTTTCTGTGCAGAATCCCAAAACCGGTATTTCCAGCCCAATGCCGGCATACGTAGTAAACAGCAGGAAACTTCGTCTAAAACTCAGGAGAAACATTTCCTTGAAACTGCTCTGCTGTGCGTTCGTTCAACTAAGAGAGTTGAATCTATGTTGAGATTCAGCGAGTCAGAAACACGTTTCTTCTAGGAGCTGCGTTGGGATATTCCCGAGTGAATGGGACCATAGGCTGTACAGAGAAATATCTGCTTCTAAAACCAAAAGTGTGCTATCAAACTGAATGGTTGTCAATGTGTGCATTCAACTGACAGAGGTAAACTCACGTGTGGATTCAGCGGTTTGCAAACCCTTTCTGTGCAGAATCCCAAAACCGGTATTTCCAGCCCAATGCCGGCATACGTACTAAACAGCAGGAAACTTCGTCTAAAACTCAGGAGAAACATTTCCTTGAAACTGCTCTGCTGTGCGTTCGTTCACCTAAGAGAGTTGAATCTATGTTGAGATTCAGCGAGTCAGAAACACGTTTCTTCTAGGAGCTGCATTGGGATATTCCCTAGTGAATGGGACCATAGGTTGTACAGAGAAATATCTGCTTATAAAACCAAAACGGAGCTATCTAACTGAATGGTTGTCAATGTGTGCATTCAACTGACAGAGTTAAACTCACGTGTGGATTCAGCGGTTTGCAAACCCTTTCTGTGCAGAGTCCCAAAACCGGTATTTCCAGCCCAATGCCGGCATATGTACTAAACAGCAGGAAACTTCGTCTAAAACTCAGGAGAAACGTTTCCTTGAAACTGCTCTGCTGTGCGTTCGATCACCTAAGAGAGTTGAATCTATGTTGAGATTCAGCGAGTCAGAAACACGTTTCTTCTAGGAGGTGCATTGGGATATTCCCGAGTGAATGGGACCATAGGCTGTACAGAGAAATATCTGCTTCTAAAACCAAAAGTGTGCTATCAAACTGAATGGTTGTCAATGTGTGCATTCAACTGACAGAGTTAAACTCACGTGTGGATTCAGCGGTTTGCAAACCCTTTCTGTGCAGAATCCCAAAACCGGTATGTCCAGCCCAATGCCGGCATCCGTACTAAACAGCAGGAAACTTCGTCTAAAACTCAGGAGAAACGTTTCCTTGAAACTGCTCTGCTCTGCGTTCGTTCACCTAAGAGAGTTGAATCTATGTTGAGATTCAGCGAGTCAGAAACACGTTTCTTCTAGGAGCTGCGTTGGGATATTCCCGAGTAAATGGGAACATAGGCTGTACAGAAAAATATCTGCTTCTAAAACCAAAACGGAGCTATCTAACTGAATGGTTGTCAATGTGTGCATTCAACTGACAGAGTTAAACGCACGTGTGGATTCAGCGGTTTGCAAACCCTTTTGTGCAGAATCCCAAAACCGGTATGTCCAGCCCAATGCCGGCATCCGTACTAAACAGCAGGAAACTTCGTCTAAAACTCAGGAGAAACGTTTCCTTGAAACTGCTCTGCTCTGCGTTCGTTCACCTAAGAGAGTTGAATCTATGTTGAGATTCAGCGAGTCAGAAACACGTTTCTTCTAGGAGCTGCATTGGGATATTCCCGAGTGAATGGGACCATAGGCTGTACAGAGAAATATCTGCTTCTAAAACCAAAAGTGTGCTATCAAATTGAATGGTTGTCAATGTGTGCATTCAACTGACAGAGTTAAACTCACGTGTGGATTCAGCGGTTTGCAAACCCTTTCTGTGCAGAATCCCAAAACCGGTATGTCCAGCCCAATGCCGGCATCCGTACTAAACAGCAGGAAACTTCGTCTAAAAGTCAGGAGAAACATTTCCTTGAAACTGCTCTGCTGTGCGTTCGTTCACCTAAGAGAGTTGAATCTATGTTGAGATTCAGCGAGTCAGAAACACGTTTCTTCTAGGAGCTGCGTTGGGATATTCCCGAGTGAATGGGACCATAGGCTGTACAGAGAAATATCTGCTTCTAAAACCAAAACGGAGCTATCTAACTGAATGGTTGTCAATGTGTGCATTCAACTGACAGAGTTAAACTCACGTGTGGATTCAGCGGTTTGCAAACCCTTTTGTGCAGAATCCCAAAACCGGTATGTCCAGCCCAATGCCGGCATCCGTACTAAACAGCAGGAAACTTCGTCTAAAACTCAGGAGAAACGTTTCCTTGAAACTGCTCTGCTCTGCGTTCGTTCACCTAAGAGAGTTGAATCTATGTTGAGATTCAGCGAGTCAGAAACACGTTTCTTCTAGGAGCTGCATTGGGATATTCCCGAGTGAATGGGACCATAGGCTGTACAGAGAAATATCTGCTTCTAAAACCAAAAGTGTGCTATCAAACTGAATGGTTGTCAATGTGTGCATTCAACTGACAGAGTTAAACTCACGTGTGGATTCAGCGGTTTGCAAACCCTTTCTGTGCAGAATCCCAAAACCGGTATTTCCAGCCCAATGCCGGCATACGTACTAAACAGCAGGAAACTTCGTCTAAAACTCAGGAGAAACATTTCCTTGAAACTGCTCTGCTGTGCGTTCGTTCAACTAAGAGAGTTGAATCTATGTTGAGATTCAGCGAGTCAGAAACACGTTTCTTCTAGGAGCTCCGTTGGGATATTCCCGAGTGAATGGGACCATAGGCTGTACAGAGAAATATCTGCTTCTAAAACCAAAAGTGTGCTATCAAACTGAATGGTTGTCAATGTGTGCATTCAACTGACAGAGGTAAACTCACGTGTGGATTCAGCGGTTTGCAAACCCTTTCTGTGCAGAATCCCAAAACCGGTATTTCCAGCCCAATGCCGGCATACGTACTAAACAGCAGGAAACTTCGTCTAAAACTCAGGAGAAACATTTCCTTGAAACTGCTCTGCTGTGCGTTCGTTCACCTAAGAGAGTTGAATCTATGTTGAGATTCAGCGAGTCAGAAACACGTTTCTTCTAGGAGCTGCATTGGGATATTCCCGAGTGAATGGGACCATAGGTTGTACAGAGAAATATCTGCTTATAAAACCAAAACGGAGCTATCTAACTGAATGGTTGTCAATGTGTGCATTCAACTGACAGAGTTAAACTCACGTGTGGATTCAGCGGTTTGCAAACCCTTTCTGTGCAGAATCCCAAAACCGGTATTTCCAGCCCAATGCCGGCATATGTACTAAACAGCAGGAAACTTCGTCTAAAACTCAGGAGAAACGTTTCCTTGAAACTGCTCTGCTGTGCGTTCGATCACCTAAGAGAGTTGAATCTATGTTGAGATTCAGCGAGTCAGAAACACGTTTCTTCTAGGAGGTGCATTGGGATATTCCCGAGTGAATGGGACCATAGGCTGTACAGAGAAATATCTGCTTCTAAAACCAAAAGTGTGCTATCAAACTGAATGGTTGTCAATGTGTGCATTCAACTGACAGAGTTAAACTCACGTGTGGATTCAGCGGTTTGCAAACCCTTTCTGTGCAGAATCCCAAAACCGGTATGTCCAGCCCAATGCCGGCATCCGTACTAAACAGCAGGAAACTTCGTCTAAAACTCAGGAGAAACGTTTCCTTGAAACTGCTCTGCTCTGCGTTCGTTCACCTAAGAGAGTTGAGTCTATGTTGAGATTCAGCGAGTCAGAAACACGTTTCTTCTAGGAGCTGCGTTGGGATATTCCCGAGTAAATGGGACCATAGGCTGTACAGAAAAATATCTGCTTCTAAAACCAAAACGGAGCTATCTAACTGAATGGTTGTCAATGTGTGCATTCAACTGACAGAGTTAAACGCACGTGTGGATTCAGCGGTTTGCAAACCCTTTTGTGCAGAATCCCAAAACCGGTATGTCCAGCCCAATGCCGGCATCCGTACTAAACAGCAGGAAACTTCGTCTAAAACTCAGGAGAAACGTTTCCTTGAAACTGCTCTGCTCTGCGTTCGTTCACCTAAGAGAGTTGAATCTATGTTGAGATTCAGCGAGTCAGAAACACGTTTCTTCTAGGAGCTGCATTGGGATATTACCGAGTGAATGGGACCATAGGCTGTACAGAGAAATATCTGCTTCTAAAACCAAAAGTGTGCTATCAAATTGAATGGTTGTCAATGTGTGCATTCAACTGACAGAGTTAAACTCACGTGTGGATTCAGCGGTTTGCAAACCCTTTCTGTGCAGAATCCCAAAACCGGTATTTCCAGCCCAATGCCGGCATCCGTACTAAACAGCAGGAAACTTCGTCTAAAAGTCAGGAGAAACGTTTCCTTGAAACTGCTCTGCTGTGCGTTCGTTCACCTAAGTGAGTTGAATCTATGTTGAGATTCAGCGAGTCAGAAACACGTTTCTTCTAGGAGCTGCGTTGGGATATTCCCGAGTAAATGGGACCATAGGCTGTACAGAGAAATATCTGCTTCTAAAACCAAAACGGAGCTATCTAACTGAATGGTTGTCAATGTGTGCATTCAACTGACAGAGTTAAACTCACGTGTGGATTCAGCGGTTTGCAAACCCTTTCTGTGCAGAATCCCAAAACCGGTATTTCCAGCCCAATGCCGGCATACGTACTAAACAGCAGGAAACTTCGTCTAAGACTCAGGAGAAACGTTTCCTTGAAACTGCTCTGCTGTGCGTTCGTTCACCTAAGAGAGTTGAATCTATGTTGAGATTCAGCGAGTCAGAAACACGTTTCTTCTAGGAGCTGCGTTGGGATATTCCCGAGTGAATGGGACCATAGGCTGTACAGAGAAATATCTGCTTCTAAAACCAAAAGTGTGCTATCAAACTGAATGGTTGTCAATGTGTGCATTCAACTGACAGAGGTAAACTCACGTGTGGATTCAGCGGTTTGCAAACCCTTTCTGTGCAGAATCCCAAAACCGGTATTTCCAGCCCAATGCCGGCATACGTACTAAACAGCAGGAAACTTCGTCTAAAACTCAGGAGAAACATTTCCTTGAAACTGCTCTGCTGTGCGTTCGTTCACCTAAGAGAGTTGAATCTATGTTGAGATTCAGCGAGTCAGAAGCACGTTTCTTCTAGGAGCTGCGTTGGGATATTCCCGAGTGAATGGGACCATAGTCTGTACAGAGAAATATCTGCTTCTAAAACCAAAACGGAGCTATCTAACTGAATGGTTGTCAATGTGTGCATTCAACCTACAGAGGTAAACTCACGTGTGGATTCAGCGGTTTGCAAACCCTTTCTGTGCAGAATCCCAAAACCGGTAATTCCAGCTCAATGCCGGCATCCGTACTAAACAGCAGGAAACTTCGTCTAAAACTCAGGAGAAACGTTTCCTTGAAACTGCTCTGCTGTGCGTTCGTTCACCTAAGAGAGTTGAAACTATGTTGAGATTCAGCGAGTCAGAAACACGTTTCTTCTAGGAGCTGCGTTGGGATATTCCCGAGTGAATGGGACCATAGGCTGTACAGAGAAATATCTGCTTCTAAAACCAAAAGTGTGCTATCAAACTGAATGGTTGTCAATGTGTGCATTCAACTGACAGAGTTAAACTCACGTGTGGATTCAGCGGTTTGCAAACCCTTTCTGTGCAGAATCCCAAAACCGGTATTTCCAGCACAATGCCGGCATCCGTACTAAACAGCAGGAAACTTCGTCTAAAACTCAGGAGAAACGTTTCCTTGAAACTGCTCTGCTGTGTGTTCGTTCACCTAAGAGAGTTGAATCTATGTTGAGATTCAGCGAGTCAGAAACACGTTTCTTCTAGGAGCTGCGTTGGGATATTCCCGAGTGAATGGGACCATAGGCTGTACAGAGA